>NC_090831.1:95489322-95674322 GCF_028021215.1 Eschrichtius robustus | reverse complement strand
AGAACCATCAGGTAATTCCTTGTTAAAGGTGTAAGAACATATAGAATATACATTTTTTCAACATTCAGAGCTTAAAGAGCTAGTCTATGTAAATGGACTTTAATAAAAGAATGATTTGTTTCTGTTTTCTCAGTATTTTCATGTTGGAACATAGGGGAAGGGAAGAGATTATACTTCTCTTCTGCACATAGCTCCTCGTAGTGTTCTCCAGATGTACCTCATCTCTTGTAAAGATATATTCTTATTCATAAAAACGCACTTTGATACTCTATGAATAAAAAGCAATATAACGTTTAAATGCTGCTTAGGGTGCCATAACTTTTCCAAAGCAAACATTAAAACTAGAATTGGGGAAAAAATTCAGCAGACAATTCCAGGAAATCAGTAACAAACCTTGCAAGATGATTTTTCAGTTTTTGAGGGTACGTACATATGCAAGTTGAGGTTCATTCAGAAAAGAATTTGATTTTAGTGTCTATGCAAAAGAGCTTTCTAAGTAATTGCTGCTCTAATGGGTTTATCATCTCTTTCAGTCCAGTGTTTATTCTCCCTCAGACATATCTCCAAGAACTTGGGATACAATTTAAAAAATATTGTAATTTGTAACTTTAATAACTATTTTTTTCAGAGTAAATATCACCATCTCTAGTTTTACCCACACAGAGCCTCAGAATCTTGTTTCGTAATCAAGGAAGGTCTAAATTGGCCAGATCTCTCTTACTATGTCTGTGGTGTTTTTGTAACTTGGGCCTTTATAAACACTGTGTAAGTGTGATAGGAATGATTGAAACCAAACCATGAAACAAGCACAATATGGATTTGATTTTACAGTTAACTTAACATTTGTTGAGCTGTGTTCCTGAAATAATTTTTAATGCTCTTCTCACTAAAGAATTGATGTCAACTTTCAGCTTTGTCTTGTATGTGTATGTATGGTCTCTATTCTAGTGCAAGCCAGATTTGGGTTTTGCTGATCACTTTCTGTTCTGTTATCTTTGGCCACAATGATCAGCTGCTTTCTTCTAAAAGGGCACTAACACTATTTACATAAAGATTTTAGTCAAGATTGAAGTAGCTGATCGAAGCTTCATTTAAAATTAGGCATTTATTAGTGGCCTCTGGGTTGGGTTTCAGGAAGGCTGGACCAAATCCAGAATCCTTGAAGGCACACCAGAAGTCAGGAGCTGGAGAGACAAGATGAAAACACCAAGTTTTAAGGGTTAGGACTGGGTTCATAAATAGGAGATAGAGCCTTATTTTTTGATAAGGTGGGAAGTGAATTGGCCCAGGTCATGTGCCCATCTCTAAACCATTTATTGTGAGGAGATGGAAGCAGGGCTCTGAGTGTGCACATCTGAGCCATGTACACACCTAGAAGCCAGGGAGTGTGGTCAGACCCCGCTAAACCACTGGAACTGAGGCAAAGCAGGGCAGTTCCCTAAGAAAAAGCTTTGGATTCTGTTCCCAGTAAAATGGATGGTGAGTAAGCAAAACAGTGTGTGTCCATGACAGCCATATTCTAGCTTTTTGAACTTGAGCATCTTATATAATCGTTCTGAGCCTCAGATTTTTTTATCTATACAATTGGGACAATAAGACCATCCTAGAAGGGTTGAGAATGGGAGATTATTTATGTAAATTGATTCTCAAGCATTGAACATATAAGGTAAGAAAATAAACTTAGTAAGTTATTGCTTAAGAGCAATACTTAAATAAAATATATTGTATGCATATATTATGTGAATGTATTTATATTCATGATTTTTTTTTTAGAGTTGGGTTTGGAAAAAAATGATATGGGACATTAGTCCAAAATGTGAATAGTAACTGTCTCAATCTTTCTCCAGATTTTCTTTATCTTCCAGGTTTTCTTTAATAGCTGTGTGCTTCTTTTATGATATAAATTATCTTTTAAAATAAAACAGGAAAAATGCATGTATTGTCATTAATCCTAAAACATACTTTTTTTCAATGTATATTTAATTTTGAGAATATGTCCTCACAATTCACTAAGTACATTGTGTTGGACCATCAATGTAATACTCCCATTTAGTTGTTTATTGTTATTTTCTTTTTATCAGAATAAGTGTGCCAATTCAGTTAAAAATTTTTATAATAATTATGTGAGGACCAGTTGCCTTTAAAGAATGACTAGTAGGTTTGATTAAAAAATATGTCATGCAATTATTATTTCTTTACCCAGTGTCTAAAATCCCAATGGAATTGTCCTTTAACATTTGTGCTATTAAATGCTTCTGCATTGGGTTGGGTTCAAGGAAGTTTATAACTAAAGATGGCGAAAGGAGCTAATAATAATACTATTTACCTGGCTATACCTATAGCATTGTTCTTGTATGTGTGTGTGTGTGTTCACGCAGACACATGCGAACATACACACTTACACTACATTCAAATAAAGTCCTTTTAAGAAACCAGCTATAAGATGTAGAGAATGGACTTGAGGACACGGGGAGCGGGATGGGTAAGCTGGGATGAAGTGAGGGAGTGGCATGGGCTTATATATACTACCAAATGTAAAATAGATAGCTAGTGGGAAGCAGCCGCAAAGCACAGGGAGATGAGCTTGGTGCTTTGTGACCACCTAGAGGGGTGGGATAGGGAGGGTGGGAGGGAGATGAAAAGGGAGGAGATATGGGGATATATGTATATGTATAGCTGATTCACTTTGTTATAAAGCAGAAACTAACACACCATTGTAGAGCAATTATACTCCAATAAAGATATTTTAAAAAAAAAGAAACCTGCTGTAATCAGTGGTATCTTATAATTGAATTGTGCTTTGCAAAATTGTAACTTTATCACACGTTGATGTCCACATTGCTATAAGAATTCCCATCGAGGCTAAATAGATTTTTTATTTATTTATTTATTTAATTTATTTATTTTTGGCTGCATTGGGTCTTTGTTGGCTGTGCGCGGGCTTTCTCTAGTTGCGGCGAGCGGGGGCTACTCTTCGTTGCGCAGCACGGGCTTCTCATTGCGGTGGCTTCTACTGTTGCGGAGCACAGGCTCTAGGCACGCAGGCTTCAGTAGTTGTGGCATTCAGGCTTCAGTAATTGTGGCACGTGGGCTCAGTAGTTGTGGCGCACGGGCTTAGTTGCTCCGCGGCATGTGGGATCTTCCCGGACCAGGGCTCGAACCTGTGTCCCCTGCATTGGCAGGCGGATTCTTAACCACTGCGCCGCCAGGGAAGCCCGCTAAATAGATTTTATTCATTAAGATTTGATAGTATAAGGATAATAATAATGTCAAAGAAAAAAAACACAGTGGAGAAATGCCATCAAGGTTCTTATAGTTTAAAGCAGGATGTAGGACTGAAAAGAAAACTACAAGAAATGTCACTGCTATTATGGAAATATGTATCAAGTACAATGTGAACACGGGGAAGGACTTCCTAGCCTGCTTTCGAAGGGAAGCTACAGAGATGGTAGCATCTGAAGGGAGGCTTAGAAGGTAAGTTAGAACCTACTGCCAATCAAGTGAACAAGGAAAAGGGCCAGCATAACAAGAGTCTTGTGTAGCAGAGTATGGTTCACATGCTGCTGGTAGCAAAGGTGATGTTTATGTTGTACAGTGATGGGCAGGGTTTTTTTTTAACTTTTCATTTTTAAATAGTTACAGATTTACAGGAACTTATGGGGAAAATGTATAGAAAGGTCCTGTGCACCCTACACGTACCCTCCCCCAATGTTAGCATCTTGTCTAACTACAGTAAATATCAGCACCATGAAATGGACATTAGCATGATTTACAGAGCTTATTGAGATTGACCAGTCATACATATACTCATTTGTGTGTGTGTATGTGTATACTTCTAATCAGTTTTATCACATGTCACTACCACCATAATGAAAATGAAGAACTATTCCATCACCACAAAGTTCCCTTATGCTAGCCATTTATATCTCCTATTACCCCCAAAGTTCTACTCTCTACCCCCTACTCACCTCAAACTCTAATCTCTTGTCAACCACTAATCGGCTCTTTATCTCTCTAATTACATTATTTCAAGAATGTTATGTAAATGTAATCACAGAGAATGTCACCTTTTAAGATTGGCTTTCTTCCATGCAACATGATTCTCTAGAGATTCATCTAGATTGTTACCTGTATCGTTAGTTTGTTCCATTTAATTGCTGAGTAGTATTCCATGATATGGTTGTACCAAAGTTTGTTTAACCTTTCACTCACTGAAGGACATTTGGATTTTCCCCAGTTTTTGAACTGCTATGAACATTCCTGTACTTGTTTTTTCTGGAACATGAGTTTTAATTTATCTGAGATAGATGCCTAAGAGTGCTTGATTGTGTGGTAAATGCATTTTAGTTTTAATGAAAATTTGCCAAACTATTTTCCTAAACGGCTGTATCACTTTATATTCCCACCAGCAACATAAGAATAATTGACAGTTTAAAAAATTTTGTAGTTACATCTCTATTTTAGGTTACTTTCTATGTGTTAAATAATATTAATGTTCCATTTATGATAGTTACCTTTTTTTTTTAACATCTTTATTGGAGTATAATTGCTTTACAATGGTGTGTTAGTTTCTGCTTTATAATAAAGTGAATCAGTTATACATATATATATGTTCCCATATCTCTTCCCTCTTGCATCTCCTTCCCTCCCACACTCCCTATCCCACCCCTCTAGGTGGTCACAAAGCACAGAGCTGATCTCCCTGTGCTATGCGGTTGCTTCCCACTAGCTATCTATTTTACGTTTGGTAGTGTATATATGTCCATGCCACTCTCTCACTTTGTCACATCTTACCGTTCCCCCTCCCCATATCCTCAAGTCCATTCTCTAGTAGGTCTGTGTCTTTATTCCCATCTTGCCACTAGGTTCTTCATGACCTTTTTTTTTTTTTTTCCTTAGATTCCATATATATGTGTTAGCATACTGTATTTGTTTTTCTCTTTCTGACTTACTTCACTCTGTATGACAGACTCTAACTCCATCTACCTCACTACAAATAACTCCATTTCGTTTCTTTTTATGGCTGAGTAATATTCCATTGTATATATGTGTCACATCTTCTTTATCCATTCATCTGATGATGGACATTTAGGTTGCTTCCATGTCCTGGCTATTGTAAATAGAGCTGCAATGAACATTTTGGTACATGACTCTTTTTGAATTATGGTTTTCTCAGAGTATATGCCCAGTAGTGGGATTGCTGGGTCATATGGTACCTCTATTTTTAGTTTTTTAAGGAACCTCCATACTGTTCTCCATGGTGGCTGTATCAATTTTACATTCCCACCAACAGTGCAAGAGGGTTCCCTTTTCTCCACACCCTCTCCAGCATTTATTGTTTCTAGATTTTTTGATGATGGCCATTCTGACTGGTGTGAGATGATATCTCATTGTAGTTTTGATTTACATTTCTCTAATGATTAATGATGTTGAGCATTCTTTCATGTGTCTGTTGGCAATCTGTATATCTTCTTTGGAGAAATGTCTATTTAGGTCTTCTGCCCATTTTTGGATTGGGTTGTTGGTTTTTTTGTTATTGAGCTGCATGAGCTGCTTGTAAATCTTGGAGATTAAATCTTCCTCAGTTGCTGCATTTGCAAATATTTTCTCCCATTCTGAGGGTTGTCTTTTCATATGGTTTCCTTTGCTGTGCAAAAGCTTTTAAGTTTCATTAGGTCCCATTGGTTTATTTTTGTTTTTATTTCCATTTCTCTAGGAGCTGTGTCGAAAAGGATCTTGCTGTGATTTATGTCATAGAGTGTTCTGCCTATGTTTTCCTCTAAGAGTTTGATAGTGTCTGGCCTTACACATAGGTCTTTAATCCATTTTGAGTTTATTTTTGTGTATGGTGTTAGGGAGTGTTCTAATTTCATACTTTTACATGTACCTGTCCAGTTTTCCCAGCACCACTTATTGAAGAGGCTGTTTCTTCTCCACTGTATATGCTTGCCTCCTTTATCAACGATAAGGTGACCATAGGTGCGTGGGTTTATCTCTGGGCTTTCTATCCTGTTCCATTGATCTATGTTTCTGTTTTTGTGCCAGTACCATACTGTCTTGATTACTGTAGCTTTGTAGTATAGTCTGAAGTCAGGGAGCCTGATTCCTCCAGCTCCGTTTTTCTTTCTCAAGATTGCTTTGGCTATTCGGAGTCTTTTGTGTTTCCATACAAATTGTGAAATTTTTTGTTCTAGTTCTGTGAAAAATGCCAGTGGTAGTTGGATAGGGATTGCATTGAATCTGTAGATTTCGTTGGGTAGTAGAGTCATTTTCACAATGTTGATTCTTCCAGTCCAAGAACATGGTATATCTCTCCATCTATTTGTATCATCTTTAATTTCTTTCATCAGTGTCTTATAATTTTCTGCATATAGGTCTTTTGTCTCCTTAGGTAGGTTTATTCCTAGATATTTTATTCTTTTTGTTGCAGTGGTAAACGGGAGTGTTTTCTTAATTTCACTTTCAGATTTTTCATCATTAGTGTATAGGAATGCGAGAGATTTCTGTGCATTCATTTTGTATCCTGCTACTTTACCAAATTCATTGATGAGCTCTAGTAGTTTTCTGGTAGCATCTTTAGGATTCTCTATGTATAGTATCATGTCATCTGCAAACAGTGACAGCTTTACTTCTCCTTTTCCGATTTGGATTCCTTTTATTTCTTTTTCTTCTCTGATTGCTGTGGCTAACACTTCCAAAACTACGTTGAATTATAGTGGTGAGAGTGGGCAACCTTGTCTTGTTCCTGATCTTAGTGGAAATGTTTTCAGTTTTTCACCATTGAGAACGATGTTGGCTGTGGGTTTGTCATATATGGCCTTTATTATGTTGAGGAAAGTTCCCTCTATGCTTACTTTCTGCAGGGCTTTTATCATAAATGGGTGTTGAATTTTGTGAAAAGCTTTCTCTGCATCTATTGAGATGATCGTATGTTTTTTCTCCTTCAATTTGTTAATATGGTGTATCACGTTGATTGATTTGCGTATATTGAAGAATCCTTGCATTCCTGGAATAAACTCCACTTGATCATGGTGTATGATCCTTTTAATGTGCTGTTGGATTCTGTCTGCTGGTATTTTGTTGAGGATTTTTGCATCTGTGTTCATCAGTGATATTGGCCTGTAGTTTTCTTTCTTTGTGACATCTTTGTCTGGTTTTGGTATCAGGGTGATGGTGGCCTCGTAGAATGAGTTGGGGAGTGTTCCTCCCTCTGCAATATTTTGGAAGAGTTTGAGAAGGATAGGTGTTAGCTCTTCTCTAAATGTTTGAAAGAATTTGCCTGTGAAGCCATCTGGTCCTGGGCTATTGTTTGTTGGAAGGTTTTTAATCACAGTTTCAATTTCAGTGCTTGTGATTGGTCTGTTCATATTTTCTATTTCTTCCTGGTTCAGTCTCGGCAGGTTGTGCTTTTCTAAGAATTTGTCCATTTCTTCCAGGTTGTCCATTTTATTGGCATAGAGTTGCTTGTAGTAATCTCTCATGATCGTTTGTATTTCTGCAGTGTCAGTTGTTACTTCTGCGTTTTCATTTCTAATTCTATTGATTTGAGTCTTCTCCCTTTTTTTCTTGATGAGTCTGGCTAATGGTTTATCAATTTTGTTTATCTTCTCAAAGAACCAGCTTTTAGTTTTATTGATCTTTGCTATTGTTTCCTTCATTTTTTTTTTCATTTATTTCTGATCTGATCTTTATGATTTATTTCCTTCTGCTAACTTTGGGGTATCTTTGTTCTTCTTTCTCTAATTGCTTTAGGTGCAAAGTTAGGTTGTTTATTTGAGATGTTTCCTGTTTCTTGAGGTAGGCTTGTATTGCTGTAAACTTCCCTCTTAGAACTGCTTTTGCTGCATCCCATAGGTTTTGGGTCGTCGTGTCTCCATTGTCCTTTGTTTCTAGGTATTTTTTGATTTCCCCTTTGATTTCTTCAGTGATCACTTCGTTATTAAGTAGTGTATTGTGTAGCCTCCATGTGTTTGTATTTTTTACAGATCTTTTCCTGTAATTGATATCTAGTCTCATAGCATTGTGGTCAGAAAAGGTACTTGATACGATTTCAATTTTCTTAAATTTACCAAGGCTTGATTTGTGACCCAAGATATGATCTATCCTGGAGAATGTTCCATGAGCACTTGAGAAAAATGTATATTCTGTTGTTTTTGGATGGAATGTCCTATAAATATCAATTAAGTCCATCTTGTTTAATGTATCATTTAAAGCTTGTGTTTCCTTATTTATTTTCTTTCTGGATGATCTGTCGATTGGTGAAAGTGGGGTGTTAAAGTCCCCTACTATGATTGTGTTACTGTCGATTTCCCCTTTTATGGCTGTTAGTAGTTGCCTTATGTATTGAGGTACTCCTATGTTGGGTGCATAAATATTTACACTTGTTATACCTTCTTCTTGGATCGATCCCTTGATCATTATATAGTGTCCTTCTTTGTCTCTTGTAATAGTCTTTATTTTAAAATCTATTTTGTCTGATATGAGAATTGCTACTCCAGCTTTCTTTTGATTTCCATTTGCATGGAATATCTTTTTCCATCCCCTCACTTTCAGTCTGTATGTGTCCCTAGGTCTGAAGTGGGTCTCTTGTAGACAGCATATATATGGATCTTGTTTTTGTATCCATTCAGCCAGTCTGTGTCTTTTGGTGGGAGCATTTAATCCATTTACATTCAAGGTAATTATCGATATGTATGTTCCTATTCCCGTTTTCTTAAATGTTTTGGTTTTGTTATTGTAGGTGTTTTCCTTCTCTTGTGTTTCTTGCCTAGAGAAGTTCCCTTAGCATTTGTTGTAAAGCTGGTTTGGTGTTGCTGAACTCTCTCAGCTTTTGCTTGTCTGTAAAGGTTTTAATTTCTCCATCAAATATGAATGAGATCCTTGCTGGGTAGAGTAATCTTGGTTGTAGGTTTTTCTCCTTCATCACTCTAAGTATATCCTGCCACTCCTTTCTGGCTTGCAGAGTTTCTGCTGAAAGATCAGCTGTTAACTTTATGGGGATTCCCTTGCGTGTTATTTGTTGTTTTTCCCTTGCTGCTTTTAATATATTTTCTTTATATTTAATTTTTGATAGTTTGATTAATACGTGACTTGGCGTGTTTCTCCTTGGACGTATCCTGTATGGGACTCTCTGTGCTTCCAGGACTTGATTAACTATTTCCTTTCCCATATTAGGGAAGTTTTCAACTGTAATCTCTTCAAATATTTTCTCAGTCCCTTTCTTTTTCTCTTCTTCTTCTGGGACCCCTATAATTCGAATGTTGGTGCGTTTAATGTTGTCCCAGAGGTCTCTGAGACTATCCTCAGTTCTTTTCATTCTTTTTTCTTTACTCTGCTCTGCAGTAGTTATTTCCACTATTTTATCTTCCAGGTCACTTACCCGTTCTTCTGCCTCAGTTATTCTGCTATTGATTCCTTCTAGAGTATTTTTAATTTCATTTATTGTGTTTTTCATCGTTGCTTGGTTCCTCTTCAGTTCTTCTATGTCCTTGTTAAATGTTTCTTGCATTTTGTCTCTTCTATTTCCAAGATTTTGGATCATCATCTACTATCATTATTCTGAATTCTTTTTCAGGTAGACTGCCTATGTCCTCTTCATTTGTTTGGTCTGGTGTGTTTTTACCTTGCTCCTTCATCTGCTGTGTGTCTTTCTGTCTTCTCATTCTGCTTATCTTACTGTATTTGGGGTCTCCTTTTCGCAGGCTGCAGGTTTGTAGTTCCTGTTGTTTTTGGTATCTGTCCACAGCGGCTAAGGTTGGTTCAGTGGGTTGTGTAGGCTTCCTGGTGGAGGGGACTAGTGCCTGTGTTCTGGTGGATGAGGCTGGATCTTGTCTTTCTGGTGGGCACGTCCACGTCTGGTGGTGTGTTTTGGGGTGTCTGTGGCCTTATTATGATTTTAGGCAGCCTCTCTGCTAATGGATGGGGCTGTGTTCCTGTCTTGCTAGTTGTTTGGCATAGGGTGTTCAGCACTGTAGCTTGCTGGTCACTGAGCGAAGCTGGGTCTTGCTGTTGAGATGGAGATCTCTGGGAGATTTTCGCCATTTGGTATTACGTGGAGCTGGGAGGTCTCTTGTGGACCAGTGTCCTGAAGTTGGCTCTCCCACCTCAGAGGCACAGCCCTGATGCCTGGCTGGAGAAAGGGAGAAAAATAGAAAGAAAGAAGGAAAGAAAGAGGATAAAATAAAGTAAAATAAAATAAAGTAAGATAAAATAAAATAAAGTTATTAAAATAAAAAATAATTATTAGGAAAAAAAAATTTTTTTAAGTAAAAAAAAAAAACAAAAAAGCCGACGGACAGAACCCTAGGACAAATGGTGAAAGCAAAGCTATAGAGACAAAATGTCACCCAGAAGCATACACATATACACTCACAAAAAAAGGAAAAGGGGAAAAATTAATATATCCTGCTCCCAAAGTCCACCTCCTGAATTTGGGATGATTCGTTGTCTATTCGGATATTCAACAAATGCAGGTACATCAGGTTGTTTGTGGAGCTTTAATCTGCTGCTTCTGAGGCTGCTGGGAGAGATTTCCCTTTCTCTTCTTTGTTCGCACAGCTCCCGGGGTTCAGCTTTGGATTTGGACCCGCCTCTGCGTGTAGATCGCCTGAGGGTGTCTGTTCTTCGCTCACACAGGACTGTGCGTTCTCCCGGGAGGGGAGGTGTGGATAGTGACCTGTGCTCGCACACAGGCTTCTTGGTGGCGGCAGCAGCAGCCTTAGCGTCTCAGGCCTGTCTCTGGGGACCGCGCTGATAGCCGCGGCTCGCGCCCATCTCTGGAGCTCGTTTAGGCGTCGCTCTGAATCCCCTCTCCTTGCGCACCAGGAAACAGAGGCAAGAAAAAGTCTCTTGCCTGTTTGGCAGCTCCAGACCTTTTCCCGGACTCCCTCCCGGCTAGCCATGGCACATTAGTCCCCTTCAGGCTGTGTTCATGAAGCGAACCCCAGTCCTCTCCCTGGGATCCGACCTCCGAAGCCCAAAGCCCGAGCCTCAGCTCCCAGCCCCCACCCACCCCAGCGGGTGAGCCGACAAGCCTCTCGGGCTGGTGAGTGCTGGTCGGCACCGATCCTCTGAGCAGGAATCTCTCTGCTTTGCCCTCCGCACCCCTGTGGCTGCGCTGTCCTCTGTGGCTCCGAAGCTTCCCCCCTCTGCCATCCGCAGTCTCTACCCACGAAGGGGCTGCCTAGTGTGTGGAAACCTTTCCTCCTTCCCAGCTCCCTCCCACTGGTGCAGGTCCCGTCCCTATTCTTTTGTCTCTGTTATTTCTTTTTTCTTTTGCCCTACCCAGGTACGTGGGGAGTTTCTTGCCTTTTGGGAGGTCTGATGTCTTCTGCCAGCGTTTAGTAGGTGTTCTATAGGAGCAGTTCCACGTGTAGATGTATTTCTGATGTATCTGTGGGGAGGAAGTTGATCTCCGCGTCTTACTCTTCCGCCATCTTCTCCTCTCCGATAGTTTCCTTTTAAATATAAATATATTAAGATAAAAATGAGCTGGCTAAGATCAATACAAACAATATTATAGCATTGTTTTTTTGTTTTGTTTTTCTTTGGATATGGCAAAAATAATGCATGTGTACAGGAAGAAGGCAAGTTTGGGAAACTGGCATGGTGGTTTAAGTCCTTTACTTTGATTATTAAATATTAGATAGCTTTGGTTTCAAGTCTTGTTCCATCACTAGCTCTGATTCAGTTTCTTTGATATTGTTTTACTCGACCTATTAATAAAATATATAATTTTAATAGTAATAACAACATGGTTGGTGAGAAAATAACTGAGACAATATATGTCAGATATGTAACTGATACCCAGAATGTTGTAAATCTCTTACCTATTTCTGTAAAGAGAGCCATTGTCCAGGCTAAGTAGACATAAGGCCATAGTACACAGACATCATAGAATGATCCGTAACATGTGGATGGAACTAAAAAAAGAGGTTAATGGTGCTAAGATATAAATTTGAAAGGGGACATACTGCCTGGTATGTAGAGATTAACAATAGGAGTACACTCATCCATGGTATGGAAATGCCCCTTCCTTTTTATTCTTTTCTTTTTTTTTTTAATTATTTTTGGCTGTGTTGGGTCTTCGTTTCTGTGTGAGGGCTTTCTCTAGTTGCGGCAAGTGGGGGCCACTCTTCATCGCGGTGCGTGGTCCTCTCACTATCGCAGCCTCTCTTGTTGCGGAGCACAGGCTCCAGACACGCAGGCTCAGTAGTTGTGGCTCACGGGCCTAGTTGCTCCGCGGCATGTGGGATCTTCCCAGACCAGGGCTCGAACTCGTGTCCCCTGCATTAGCAGGCAGATTCTCAACCACTGCGCCACCAGGGAAGCCCCCCTATTTATTCTTTGCAAAGTAATAAATATCATAGATTCATAGAACAAAGTTAAAGGAACTCTTTTCAAATTCACAAAAATGAAACCTAACCCTTTACGATGTGAAGTTTGATATTACATTCTTGTTTCAGCTGTTAGTTTTCAGTTGGTTTCTCCCCTTTTGACTTCAGAAACTCCAAAGCATACTGTTGGGGCAATTGGGAGAAAGGACTTGGACTACTAGAAACCCAGATTTCAAGAAGGCACCTTAACTACTTAATTATTGTGTCAGTCCAGCAAATTACTTAATCTCTCTAACTCTCTATATTCTATGCAAAATAGGCTTAATATTTTCTCTAAGGGCTCCTCCTGAGGATTAAGTGAGATAATATCTTTAAGACTCCTGACACATAGTGAGAGCTCCTAAGCAGCAACTATTTTTATTTGGGGGAGTTTTAAAAAATGATTCTTTGTACTTAGTCTTGGGTTAAATCAAACTCATTTATGAGTAGAACTGAATTTGTTGATCTAAACTGCAGCCTCTTTTTGCAAACATTGCAAAATGGAGTTTCCCAGGAGAGGTTTTAGAGGGAAGTGCATGAGGTTTATGGGGGTGGGGTGTCCTGTGTGCCTGTCTGTATAACTATTTACGTTTATTTCAAACACCTAATACTCGTTCACTCACTCACTCATTCAATAAATGATAACAATAGCCTTAAAACCTAAGGCGTAAGATCCTGGCCATGTCATAGTTCACCAAAACCATCCCACTTAGCCATAGATGGGTTATTATTACACAGCTGATTCATTTGAGCCACTTTCCTGATACTGAAGGGAATGATCAGTCGTTGTGTTTTGACACAGAGTAAAAAGGAAGGTTGTAGAGTGAGGGACTCTCATACTTACTCATAGGGACACTGGAGAGAAAATCTGCTTTAGTTTTCCTACTAATAACCTTCAAAGAGGTAGGGAAGATTGATGATAGTGGTGCTTTTTTTTGTCCATCATATCAATCATAAAGAATATCAGCTAGCCTTTTCAATTTTGAGAGACTTAATAATTTTGGTAGTAAAGTGTGTAAAGGAAGCTCAGCAGGATAATGGCATCTCTCTTAACCCCTTTTAAATTGTAGATTCCCCTATAATTGGTGGGAAATTTACTGACAGTACAATGGAATAGAAAAGAAAAATGGTCAACAAAATAAACAGAGATCATCAGAAATATTTAAGACTGCATATTGGAAGTGGTTAAGGGTTACTTGTTATAGAATATTTGTTATCACAGCATTTAAAATTTTATTTAATATAGTATGAACTAAAGACTTAATAGAGAATAGCCTTATAATTGTAGTGTCACCATATATTTCTTTTTGTAAAAAAACATCTTTATGGGAGTATAATTGCTTTACATTGTTGTGTTAGTTGCTGCTGTATAACAAAGTGAATCAGCTATATGTATACATATGTCCCCATGTCCCGTCCCTCTTGCGTCACCCTCCCACCCTCCCTATCCCACCCCTCTAGGTGGTCACAGAGCACCGAGCTGATCTCCCTGTGCTATGCAGCTGCTTCCCACTAGCTATCTGTTTTACCTTTGGTAGTGTATATATGTCAGTGGTACTCTCTCACTTTGTCTCAGCTTACACTTCTCCCTCCCAGTGTCCTCAAGTCCATTCTGTGCATCTGGATCTTTATTCCTGTCCTGCCCCTAGGTTCTTCAGAATCTTTTTTTTTTTTTTTTTCTAGATTCCATATATATGTGTTAGCATACGGTATTTGTTTTTCTCTTTCTGACTTACTTCACTCTGTATGACAGACTCCAGGTCCATCCACCTCACTACAAATAACTCAGTTTTGTTCCTTTTCATGGCTAATATTCCACTGTATATATATGTGCCACATCTTCTTTATCCATTCATCTGTTGATGGACACTTAAGTTGCTTCCATGTCCTGGCTATTGTAAATAGTGCTGCAATGAACATTGTGGTACATGACTCTTTTTGAATTACGGTTTTCTCAGAGTATATGCCCAGTAGTGGGATTGCTGGGTCATATGGTAGTTCTATTTTTCGTTTTTTAAGGAACCTCCATACTGTTCTCCATAGTGGCTGTATCAATTTACATTCCCACCAACAGTGCAAGAGGGTTCCCTTTTCTTCACACCCTCTCCAGCATTTATTGCTTGTAGATTTTTCTTTTTATTTAATTAATTTATTTATTGGCTGCATAGGGTTTTTCTTGCTGCATATGAGCTCTCTCTAGTTGTGGCGAGTGGGGGCTACTCTTCGTTGCGGTGCGCGGTCTTCTCTGCAGTGGCTTCTCTTGCTGCGGAGCATGGGCTCTAGGCGCGTGGGTTTCAGTAGTTGCAGTACGCGGACTCTGTAGCTCCGTGGCATGTGGGATCTTCCCGGACCAGGGCTCGAACTCTTGTCCCCTGCACTGGCAGGTGGATTCTTAACCACTGCGCAACCAGGGAAGTCCCTATTTGTAGATTTTTTGATGATGGCCGTTCTGACTGGTGTGAGGTGATACCTCATTGTAGTTATGATTTGCATTTCTCTAATGATTAGTGATGTTGAGCATCCTTTCATGTGTTTGTTGGCAATCTGTATATCTTCTTTGGAGAAATGTTTACTTAGGTCTTCTGCCCCTTTTTGGATTGGGTTGTTTGTTTTTTTGATATTGAGCTGCATGAGCTGCTTGTATACTTTGGAGATTAATCCTTTGTCAGCTGCTTCGTTTGCAAATATTTTCTCCCATTCTGAGGGTTGTCTTTTCATCTTGTTTATGGTTTCCTTTGCTGTGCAAAAGCTTTTAAGTTTCATTAGGTCCCATTGGTTTATTTTTGACTTATTTCCATTTCTCTAGGAGGTGGGTCAAAAGGATCTTGCTGTGATTTATGTAATAGAGTGTTCTGCCTGTGTTTTCCTCTGAGAGTTTTATAGTGTCTGGCCTTACATTTAGGTCTTTAATCCATTTTGAGTTTATTTTTGTGTATGGTGTTAGGGAGTGTTCTAATTTCATTCTTTTACATCTAGCTGTCCAGTTTTCCCAGCACCACTTACTGAAGAGGCTGTCTTTTCTCCATTGTATATTCTTGCCTCCTTTTTCAAAAATAAGGTGACCACAGGTGCGTGGGTTTATCTCTGGGCTTTCTGTCCTGTTCCATTGATCTATGTTTCTGTTTTTGTGCCTGTACCATACTGTCTTGATTACTGTAGCTTTGTAGTATAGTCTGAAGTCCGGGAGCCTTCCTCCAACTCTGTTTTTCTTTCTCAAGATTGCTTTGGCTATTCGGGGTCTTTTGTGTTTCCATACAAATTATGCAATTTTTTGTTCTAGTTCTGTGGAAAATGCCATTGGTAGTTTGATAGGGATTGCATTGAATCTGTAGATTGCTTTGGGTAGTACAGTCATTTTCACAATGTTGATTTTTCCAATCCAAGGACATAGTATATCTCTCCATCTGTTTGTATCATCTTTAATTTCTTTCATCAGTGTCTTATAGATTTCTGCATACAGGTCTTTTGCCTCCTTAGGTAGGTTTATTCCTAGGTATTTTATTCTTTTTGTTGCAGTGGTAAATAGGAGTGTTTCCTTAATTTCTCTTTCAGATTTTTCATCACTAGTGTATAGGAATGCAAAGATTTCTGTGTATTAATTTTGTATCCTGCTACTTTACCAAGTTCATTGCTTAGTTCTAGTAGTTTTCTGGTAGCATCTTTAGGATTCTCTATGTATAGTATCGTGTCATCTGTAAACAATGACAGTTTTACTTCTTTTCGGATTTGGATTCCCTTTATTTCTTTTTCCTCTCTGATTGCTGTGGCTAAAATTTCCAAAACTATGTTGAATTATCGTGCTGAGAGTGGGCAACCTTGTCTTGTTCCTGACCTTAGTGGAAATGGTTTCAACTTTTCACCATTGAGAACGATGTTGGCTGTGGATTTGTCATATATGACCTTTATTAGGTTGAGGTAAGTTCCCTCTGTGCCTACTTTCTGGAGAGTTTTTATCATAATGGATGTTGAATTTTGTCAAAAGCTTTTTCTGCATCTATTGATATTATCATATAGTTCTTCTCCTTCAATTTGTTAATATGGTGTATCACATTGATTGATTTGCATATATTGAAGAATCCTTGCATTCCTGGGATAATCCCCAGTTGATCATGGTGTATGATCCTTTTAATGTACTGTGGATTCTCTTTACTAGTATTTTGTTGAGGATTTTTGCATGTATGTTCATCAGTGATATTGTCTTGTAGTTTTCTTTTTTTGTGACATCTTTGTCTGGTTTTGGTATCAGGGTGATGGTGACCTCGTAGAATGAGTTTGGGAGTGTTCCTCCCTCTGCTATATTTTGGAAGAGTTTGAGAAGGATGGGTGTCAGCTCTTCTCTAAATGTTTGATAGAATTCGCCTGTGAAGCCATCTGGTCCTGGGCTTTTGTTTTTTGAAAGATTTTTAATTACAGTTTCAATTTCAGTGCTTGTGATTGGGCTGTTTATATTTTCTATTTCTTCCTGGTTCAGTCTCAGGAGGTTGTGCTTTCCTAAGAATTTATCCATTTCTTCCAGGTTGTCCATTGTATTGGCATATACTTGCTTGTAGTAATCTCTAATGATCGTTTGCATTTCTGCAGTGTCAGTGGTTACTTCTCCTTTTTCATTTCTAATTCTATTGTTTTGAGTCTTCTCCCTTTTTTTCTTGATGAGTCTGGCTAATGGTTTATCAATTTTGTTTATCTTCTCAAAGAACCAGCTTTTAGTTTTATTGATCTTTGTTATTGTTTCCTTCATTTCTTTTTCATTTATTTCTGATCTAATCTTTATGATTTCTTTCCTTCTGCTAACTTTGGGGTTCTTTGTTCTTCTTTCTCTAATTGCTTTATGTGTAAGGTTAGGTTGTTTATTTGAGATGTTTGTTGTTTGTTGAGATAGGATTGTATTGCTATAAATTTCCCACTTAGAACTGCTTTTGCTGCATCCCATAGGTTTTGGGGCCGTTGTGTTTTCATTGTCATTAGTTTCTATGTATTTTTTTATTTCCTCTTTTATTTGTTCAGTGATCTCTTGGTTATTTAGTAGCATGTTGTTTAGCCTCCATGTGTTTGTATTTTTTACGGATTTTTTCCTGTAATTGATATCTAGTCTCATAGCATTGAGGTCGGAAAAGATACTTGATACGATTTCAATTTTCTTAAATTTACCAAGGCTTGTTTTGTGACTCAAGATATTATCTATCCTGTAGAATGTTCCATGAGCACTTGAGAAGAAAGTGTATTCAGTTGTTTTTGGATGGAATGTGCTATAAATATCAATTAAGTCCATCTTGTTTAATGTATCATGTAAAGCTTGTGTTTCCTTATTTATTTTCATTTTGGATGATCTGTCCATTGGTGAAAGTGGGGTGTTAAATTCCCTTATTATTATTGAGTTGTTGTCAGTTTCCCCTTTTTCTGGCTGTTAACATTTGCCTTATGTATTGAGGTGCTCCTGTGTTGAGTGCATAGATATTTACAATTGTTATATCTTCTTCTTGTATAGATCCCTTGACCATTATGTAGTGTCCTTCTTTGTCTCTTGTAATAGTCTTTATTTTAAAGTCTATTTTGTCTGATATGAGAATTGCTACTCCAGCTTTCGTTTGATTTCCATTTGCATGGAATATCTTTTTCCATCCCCTCACTTTCAGTCTGTATGTGTCCCTAGGTCTGAAGTGGGTCTCTTGTAGACAGCATATATATGGTTCTTGTGTTTGTATCCATTCAGCCAGTCTATGTCTTTTGGTTGGAGGATTTAATCCATTTACATTTAAGATAATTATCGATATGTATGTTCCTGTTACCATTTTCTTAATTGTTTTGGGTTTGTTATTGTAGGTCTTTTCCTTCTCTTGTGTTTCCTGCCTCGAGAAGTTCCTTTAGCATTTGTTGTAAAGCTTGTTTGGTGGTGCTGAATTCTCTTAGCTTTTGCTTGTCTCTAAAGGTTTTAATTTCTCTGTCAAAGCTGAATGAGATCCTTGCTGGGTAGAGTAATCTTGGTTGTAGGTTTTTCCCTTTCATCACTTTAAATATGTCCTGCCACTCCCTTCTGGCTTGCAGAGTTTCTGCTGAAAGATCAGCTGTTAACCTTATGGTGATTCCCTTGTATGTTATTTGTTGCTTTTCCCTTGCTGCTTTTAATATTTTTTCTTTGTGTTTAATTTTTGATAATTTGATTATTGTGTGTTTTGGCGTGTTTCTCCTCAGATTTATCCTGTATGGGACTCTCTGCGCTTCCTGGGCTTGATTATTTCCTTTCCCATATTAGGGAAGTTTTCAACTATAATCTCTTCAAATATTTTCTCAGTCCCTTTCTTTTTCTCTTCTTCTTCTGGGACCCCTATAATTTGAAATTTGGTGCATTTAATGTTTTCCCAGAGGTCTCTGGACTGTCCTCAATTCTTTTCATTCTTTTTTCTTTATTCTGCTCTATGACAGTTATTTCCACTATTTTATCTTCCAGGTCACTTATCCATTCTTCTGCCTCAGTTATTTTGCTATTGATTCCTTCTAGAGAATTTTTAATTTCATTTATTGTGTTGTTCATCACTGTTTGTTTGCTCTTTAGTTCTTCTAGGTCCTTGTTAAACTTTTCTTGTAATTTCTCCATTCTATTTCCAAGATTTTGGATCATCTTTACTATCATTACTCTGAATTCTGTTTCACGTAGACTGCCTATTTCCTCTTCATTTGTTTTGTATGATGGGTTTTTACCTTGCTCCTTCATCTGCTGTGTGTATTTCTCTGTCTTCTCATTTTGCTTAACTTACTGTGTTTGGGGTCTCCTTTTCGCAGGCTGCAGGTTCATAGTTCCCATTGTTTTTGGTGTGTGCCCCCAGTGGGTAAGGTTGGTTCAGTGGCTTGTGTAGGCTTCCTGGTGGAGGAACTGGTGCCTGTGTTCTGGTGGATGAGGCTCGATCTTGTCTTTCCGGTGGGCAGTACTGCGTCCGAAGATGTGTTTTGGGGTGTCTGTGGACTTAGTATGATTTTAGGCAGCCTCTCTGACAGTGGGTGAGGTTGTGTTCCTGTCTTGCTAGTTGTTTGGCATTGGTTGTCCAGCATTGGAGCTTGCTGATCATTGAGTAGAGCTGGGTCTTAGCATTCAGGCAGAGGTCTCTGGGAGAGCTCTTGTCGATTGATATTACATGGGGCCAGGAGGTCTCTGGTGGTCCAATATCCTGAAGTCGGCTCTCCTACTTCAGAGGCTCAGGCCTGACACCCAGCCGGAGC
The DNA here is from genome assembly GCF_028021215.1 of Eschrichtius robustus. Lineage (NCBI taxonomy): Eukaryota > Metazoa > Chordata > Mammalia > Artiodactyla > Eschrichtiidae > Eschrichtius > Eschrichtius robustus. Next base: position 95,654,736 of record NC_090831.1, on the reverse strand, counting down.
ACCAAGACCTGTCAGCCACATGGCTTCTCCAACGATAAGAGTTTCTAGAGATTTAGTCATCTTCCTCTTCCAGGTACAGAAAGGGGACCTATATTTCTTACTACTTAATTAAATGGGCAGCAGCATTTCAGGAAAGATTTGAATTTTACAGTAAAACTTTCTAAATTGTACCTTGGCATTATTAAGGCATTGTGTTTTTATTTTATTTTAAAGTTTTAACTGGATGATGTACTAGATGATTTGAATACTTTTTATGATTTTTAAAATGATTTTTTGCAACATTAATTTTTATAACATGAAACATAATGAGGACAATGAAAATAAGAAGTGTTATCTATCCCACCAGATTGCAGTGCTCACTGTCCTTGGTCCCTCCCCACCCCCTGCCTTCCCCACCATTCCCTTTTTTGCCTTGCTTTTCATTGGCCTTCACTGGGAAGATCTTTCTGAATAGATTATTTTTGTCTATTTAGAGGCAATATTTCAAAATGTTATCACGCTCTTCCCAATAAATCTGAACTGCCTTGTTTTCAAAGATTTATAAGTTAATAGGAATCAAGGTGGGATCATTATTTCTGCTAGAATAGTATCCATTTTTTAGAAGAATTTTTGCCAGATTTTGGAAAGTGTATCTTACACAACTAGAATGCTGCACTTGGGGACAGAAAACCTGTGTTTTAGCCTCAACTCTGCCACTTGAAAGGTTTGCAGACATGGGCAAATCACTTACTTGCTTTGGCACTCAGTTCTCTTCTCCGAAAAATGGGCATGATAATCTTGACCACTTAGCCTGGTTGCTATGAGGATTAAATGGCACAGTGGAGTCAAAAATGATTTTAAAACTGTGGAACATTGTGCAAAATAAAGTATTTCTTTTAACCTCAAAATTTATTTTGGAAGAGTTGATGTCTTTTCGCTTATATGGCATGTTTATATAAATTTTAAATATAAACATATATAATTTATATTTTTCACAAATATATTATTTTTGAGAGCCACTGCTCCAGATTGTGAGAAAAACTTATAGCCTGTTTTTCATTACTTTAAGCGAGATCATGACAATTAATATAAACCTATAAATATTATGAAATGTGAAATATTACTTGGGCTATGTAGGATTGATATAACATTTCATGTGCATTTATTCTATAAAATATATTATAAGTTTGAGTTTTTCTTCAAATAATTCAATATTTCAAAATTATAGTGTACACTATTATAATGAGTGTTTTTAAAGTTTTAGATGACTAAGTGTGATATTGCCTAGACGAATGCCATTCATGTAAAGGAAGCAAAACATACTGTCAGATATTCAAAGAATGAGAAAATTAACTGGACACACAAAGATAGATGAAATAGAATCATAAGCAAATCTAAAAATGAGAATATTGGGGATATAACACTTTGGTGAATTTAATAAGAATTAAATATATGGTTTGTCTAAATAATTGTTTCTAATTGGAGACAAAATCAAATCTGTGGTAAAATGATACTTGAAATAGAAGTTATGTAATAAAAAAATCAATAACAATAATAATTGTGATCTGTAACCTCTGATCATATTAGTAAAGATTTGCTGATCTGAGAGTAGAAGACGTAAAATATTTCTAAAGTTTGCATTTTACATATGGAGAAGTCAGAAGTCATTTGAATCAAAAACAGGATAATTATTTGTCAAGTTAGACTAAAAATCAAAAGCAAAGCAAACACTTCTTGAGGCAAAAGGGAAAATAAAATTACATTCAACCATATTCAGTTTATACTCTGAAACAAGAGAATTAAATGTTCAAAGTTAAAAATATTGAAAAGTTAATAAAAATCCTAATGAATTATACTCTTAAAAGGTATTTTAAAATTCACATTGAAAAATGAGAGTAACTGAAAGAATGATTAAAGTAGATCAGATACAGAGAAACAAAATAAAGAGGGAGATAACAATACAAATGTCATAAAATAGCAGTCAAGGTGAAAACCATAAAAACAAACAAAATGGTTGTTAAAAGGTGCCACTCACTTTTAGACAGTCCCTATAATAGTTAAGAATGTTTATGTAACAAAGAGAATGCCAACTAATTATATAAATTAAAAGCTATTAGAAATGGAAGAAGAAATAGAAAATAAACATTAGTAGCTGTTATTTATCACTTTCATTCTAGGACAAATCAAGTAACAAAAAGCAAATGAGTGTGTCAAAGACAGGCTAATTACCAGCATGTTGTTTACTCGTATGCAAGGCAGATGAATCCATAGATTGATTTTATCCAATAAAGGGGAAAACAAGCTTGATATAAGAGACAGAGGAGAGAAGGAGGAAAAACGAACTATAGCCAATAGGAGAACAGTTTTCAGTTTTTGGAGTAAGTGATTAGTGGTCAGTTAAAAGGAGATGTGTCTGTCCTTTTACAGACCCACTAAGTAGCATCAAAGAAAACAGCTTTAGTTGTTTATAGATTCTTTAGAAGACCTCACACGTTTATTAGTGTCTTTGTGACAAGCTGCCTCAAAGAAATGTCTGCCAGAATCCTTTTTAAAATATCTCTACTTCAGTTACATCAGATCTTCACCATTTCCCTATTCAAAATTTCTCAGGTATAATCATGATTTGTCAAAATACATATGTATATAAAATACCTACAAAATCTATGATAGAAAATACTTCAGATTGTTAACACAGATGGTTCTGGTGGCATTACTAAAAGTGATTTTTTACTCTCTTTGTAAATTTTCCTCCATTTTTCCAAGTCAAAAAAAGTATTTTATAATCAGAAAACCTAAAAATTTTATTTTTAAAAACAGTAATTAATCCCAATCATTGAGGAACCAAGTGCTTTATGTATGTTGCTTCATTCAGTCCTTCAGCAAAACTCAGTATAGTTCATTCAGAGACAAAGAAATTTATCCTGAGAGAGGACAACTGATTTGTCCAAGGATCAACTAGTTCCATTATTCTGACTCACTAAAAATTAATACCATGTCCCCTCTCACCACTCCTTTTTAACAGTGTACTGGAAGATCTACCCATGGATGGGATATGAAGCTATACAGATTGGGAAGAAGAAATAAATGTCTTTGTTCTCAGATTACATGATGACCTACATGGACAATCAGAAAGAAAAAAAAAAAAATCTCCTGGAACTAACAAGTAATTATAGCAAGGTGTCAGGATAACAAGGTTAATATGCAGAAGTCAGTTGATTTCCCATACACCAGCAATGAATGAGGAATTTGAAATTAAAAGCACAATACCATTTATATTATCATTTCCCAAAATGAAATACTTAGGTATGAATACATACAAAATCTATAGGAGAACTGTAAAATTCTGATGAAAGCGAAGAATTTTATAAATGCAGAGATATTTCATGTTCATGATAAGAAGACAGTGTTGTCAGCATGTCGAGTCTTTCTAACTTAACCTACAGATTCAGTTCGGTCCCAATCAAACTTCTAGCAAGTTAATTTTTGGATATCAAAAAACTGATTATAAAGTTTTATATGGAGCAGCAAAAGACCCAGAATAATCGGCACAATATTGAAGGAGAAGAACAAAGTTGGAAGACTGGCATGACCCGTCTTCAATACTTGCTATAAAGCTGCAGTGCTATATGAGTCCAACTATATGACATTCTGAAAAAGGCAAAACTATGGAGAGAGTAAAAAGATTAATGGTTGCCAGGGGTTGGAGTAGGGAGGATAAATAAGTGGAGCACAGAGGATTTTTAGGGCAGTGGAAATACTTTGTGTGGTACCACAATGATGGATTTAAATATTTGTCATTATCTATTTGTCCAAACCCATAGAATACACAACACCAAAAGTGAACCCTAACGTAAACTATGGATGGTTAGGATGTGTCAAGTAGGTTCATCAGTTGTAACAAATGTATCACTCATAGGAGATGTGGATAGTGCGGGACACTGCGTTTGTGGGGGGCAGATTGTATATGGGAAATCTCTGTACCTTCCCCTCAATTTTGCTGTGAACCTTGGACTGTTCTAAAACAATAAAGCATTAATTAAAAAAAGAAAAATTCTACCAACGGCAGGCAGAAAAAGTACTAGCAAGCAACTAGCAACCAAGATTTGAAGCTCAGGAAATAGAATCACTGATTTTTTTCCCAAGTATTCATTCATTTCTTCAACAATTTTGTCTTTATGAATGGGACATTCTCCCTGTCCTCTCAGTGCTCACAGCCTATCAGTGACACAGACACTTAAAGAAACACTTTCAATAATGTGTAATAACTAAGGTAGCACAGGACTGGGGGTGATTAACTGCAGGGTGGAAGTGGAGGTAGAGAAAGGTAGAACTCCAGCCAAGACTCTGATTTCAGAGACAGTGTTGTAGAGATGAGAAAAAAAAACTGTGTATGAGATCGTCCTTGAGTCTGAGGATTAAGAAACAAAAAGAAGTTGTTTAATGCCTCAAACAACAAATGGCATTGCCAAAAAGGTAGAAGTTTGTGAATGAATGCTTGTAATTTGAAGTAATGAATTAAGATATATAAATAGACCAAAAGTGAGATTTTTTGGTGACAGTGACAATTTTTTTTTTAGATATTTGAATCTGGACTAGACTGCTTAGGTTTGCTCTGCCACACAGTAACTGTGTGGTTTGGGGCAAATAACTATCTTTTCCAAAGCTCAGTTTTCTCTATTAAAAGACAATTATAACAGCACCTACCTTTTAAGGATAGAATAATTCATATGCATATATCCCTTAAAGCTGTGCCTAGTATGTTTGAGGGAAAGAAGGGGCAGCTTGGCTGGAGTGGTACCAACAAGAGGGAGAGTGGGAGGGAGATGAGGTAAAAGAGGAGAGAAGTGACTGGGGCTTTTAGTGTGAGTGAGATGAGAGGCCATTGGAGTGTTCTCAGCAATGTAGTGACAAGATTTGACATGTTTTAAATGGATCATGATGCTGGTGTTTTATGAATTAAGAATAGGGTGTGAGAGTAGAAATGCAGAGACCTATCAGGAGGCTATTGCAATAATGCAGGGGAGAAATGATGGTATCTTAGCCTAGGCATTAATGCTGAGAGCACCAAAGAAACAGTTGTGCAGGGTATCCATGTACAAAGGTTACTTGTCATCATGGTAAGTCTAGGAAATTCCAATATGCAGCTAAGGTTGCTGGATGTAGGCTCCCTACCCTACAATTATGAAATAGCGGTGGCTTCCCATACAATTTGCTTATTTTCTTTAGCAAACAAATGTTTGTTTTAGATATCATTTAGCAATAGTAGATGAGCTAAGGCTGGCCAGTTATTACAAATGAAAAAGCTACAAATGACTGAGGTTAGAGCTCACAATTATTAACTGGCAAAATATGATGTGAAGAAATAAAACATTCCCAAATTGTACTACTTATTTCAGAGGAGCATGTCATTTGATAGCATTGAAAACTATATGAAACATAACTGGTAATGTATTAATTGAGGTTTTTTTTTTTTTTTAAAGCTCTTATTTATTCCAAAGTTGAGTGTAACTCTTCCTTCTGGCAGATAGGATGGGAATGAAGAGTCATATGTGAAATCTGAAATTTGGGAAAATATATGTCTGTACTGTTGTCTTTCTGTTTATAGGCAGGTAGGAGGGAGGGAAATAGTAAGAGTCATAGAAGACAGCCTATTGTTTAGACATATTTATTAAATCTACATTGACTATTCAAAGGAAGGAATGGAGCTGCATTTCTCAGGCATGGCTAAATTTGTCTAAGAAAGTATGAGGAATATGTTTTGAACTTACTGGGGGGCAAAGGAGTAAAGAAGAGTAGGGAGAGGCTGGGGAAGCTAAACTCAATTGGAAAAAAATGATTTAAAGACATTTTAAAAAGAGGCATGATTATTTTCCTTGTCAACGTCAATCTCCCTCTACCTTCCTTAATTTCTTGTGGAATCCACACTGCATATCGAATGCCTTCTGTAAGTGGAGCGGGTGCTGATGTTCATAAATTAAACAAAAATGTCTGGGATCCATATTGAGATGCTAAGCGAAGAAGTCAGTAAGTGCAAAGACTATGACAGAAGCAGGAATTTGGAGCCATTGGTGACTAGGAAAACTATAGACACCTGGCCCGCATGATCTCCAAGGAGATCTGGGGACACATGGATCTCATTGCACGTGAACCTGATTTTGAGCTACACTATTTGGATCTCAAGAAACACGGTACTTTGGCTAACATTTGAGTTATTGCTTCAGCTGGGCATTGATAACCTGAAGTGATTATATGTTGGGGATGCGACATTCAAGGGATAAGTAAATCCCACTTGCAATATTTGGACAGGTCAGCTGTCAAACTCAGGGATTTTTAGATCTTCTAATTCTTGATTAAAAACTTGCCTGAACATTAAAATCACCTTGGTGGCTTTGAAACCATGCCTATGTTTGAACTCCATCCTAAACTAATAAGAATTTTATGCACAGTCAAGTTTAAGAACCACAGTGGGTATCAAATAACTGTAGAACAATTCAACCTAGAACATCCTAGCCTGTGATTCCTGTTTTTCACCAAACATTAATCAGTGGGAAAAAACGTGGATCCCCAACTATGCAGAACTCGATTTATAACAACTAGTAGAGGAGGAATGCTGATGTGTTAGGTATGATTCTACCCTTAAAGAATTTATAATGAAATGAAGGAACTAGGTTTATACGTGGTAAATAACTATCAAAATTGCTCTGTGACTTCAAGTATTGGATAACAATATAGGGCGGGAATAATCAGGACTTGCTTTAAGGAGGAAAGTGTACCTGGGTTACTCAGTAATTACTGTTTCTTGCTTTGGGAGGACCCCAGTAAATAGCTATTGTAGATGAATAAGATTGATCCAAGTTCCTTTTCACATATTTGGAAATACCATTATTATTGAAACAATGCCCCAGATTCTAGAAATTGTGTTGTAAACAGGTGGACGTGATGGAAGAGTTGCAAACTATAAAGACTGAATTTTCATAAATAGAGTTTTACGTTGTTCATCAAATAAATCTTATGGGAAAATTAATCAACTAGTACACATAATTGTCATTATTCTTTTTAGTAATTAAGGAGAAATAATAATCAGTTCATATAAATGATAATAATGACTATCGCTTTCATGCAATTAAAAACATCAGGCTTTTCTTTATTGTCCAGTTTATCTAATCCATAGCGAAGTAGTGCAGAACAGCAGCTCTGGAACTGAACCTCCTGGGTTTGGATGCTGGATCCTCTGCCTTCTGTGTGACCTTGAACAATGTAATTAATCTCCATCTCCTATTTCCTCATATATAAAAATGAGGTGATAATATTATTTTTCTTTAAAAATTGCCGTGGGGATTGAATTAGATACTAAATGAAAAGCACTTAAAACAAATGAAATGCATCTGTCATATAGTCTGTCCTCAATGTGTTAGCTGTTCTTATTATCTCTAATCTTCTTTGAAATCATATTAATTAGTGATCATTATCATCCAGAAACACAACAGAAACTGAAAAATAGAGGGTTGCTTTATTTAAATTAATAAAATTTTTTAATTTGAATGAATAACTGGAGACTTCAGTCTCCATAGGCCTCCACTGAAATAGTAATAGTAATACAACCTTTAGCAAGTTAATCATCCCTTCTGTGCCTCAGTTTCTCACCTGTACAATGGGGATAATCATACTTCATGCCTCAAAAGATTGTTGTGAGGATTAAATAACATATGCGAAGCACTTAAGACAATACCTAGCACAAATTAAGCACCATGTGTTACCTGTTATTATTATGAGTACCCTTAGTTTTATGCTTGTGCTCCATTCATGATCGTCCGCTTTGCCATTCCCATGGTCCTCCAGCCCCCTGCAGGGTCTTTAGTGGATCCCCTCTACCCATTGTTAATTTCCCTGGTTGCTTGTGAGCTTAAGGCAGCAGAAAATGACTACCAGCTTTTTAATAGCATTTTGAATGAAACTCATTTTTATAGAATGTCCTGGGAATTTATATTTTAAGCCTTTCATCACTAATATTCTTCCGTTGAAGGATATTCTCTAAGTGCAGGTGATGAAGAGCCAGATCTCATCCTCACTACCTTTGAGTGTCGTGGGCATTGAGTGGTGTAGGAATAGAGTGGGGATGAGGAAAGACTGTTTTCTTGAACTTGGCTCCATTCTACATCTAAGGTCAGTCCAAAGGAAATGTTTCTCTTTCCTTTAGAGGAAGGGAGAATGGCTTTTTAGCTCTTTGACACTTAAAATCTGGAGTGGGCGTAACTGAAGATGACAAAAACGAATGTAACTGACTCCATAATTTTTCCAGAGCTTTGCATATGTATATTTATATTCCTCTTTCTGAGGCAAATAGAAGCTGTGGCAACAGTGCTTTATGTCTTATGTGGCCATGCTCCGAAGTACTTTAGGCAAATCATGAAGATGACAGCAATTTTTAGAAAATATAACATGAAAAAAGATTTTCCAGCACTTGAAAGAAGAACAAATTAAATTCATTTTCTTAACATTTTAATGGTAAGAATATTCTGATAAAACTAAACAGAGAGACTGTAGCATTCCATTCTCAAAATAATCAACTTAGGCAGCATTTCTGCAATAAATTTAAATCTAATCTGCATTATTAAATAAAAAATGATAGCGCTCTATTTTGTTTTACCTGCATTTGAAAATAGGTCTCTTTTATCTAATGGAAGAGAACAAAAAGAACAGACATAGTATTTTAAAAACAGCACCCTAAGAATTTTTAAAAACCAGAAAATTTAAATAACTTTGTAAAGATGGCATTATATCATTTTTAGAATTTTTAAGAAGCTTCTTTCATTAAAAATCTCCCCCAAACTGAATTCCTTATAAAAGAAATTACTCATTTTTATTAGTTTAGCTTTAATGTCAGTACTCAGGTTTATAAGTACAGTATTAGAAAAACAATGGATTAATAACAGATGTCATATGATGCTTTTATATCTCATATTATGTTTGATTCCTCATTGCTTTTCTCTGTTGCTTTAATTCCTAATCACTCTCCCCCAAACAGAGAGCATCTGCGAATTTCATCGTATGGGAACTTAATAATACTTAATTAAAATACAAAGCTCGAGTTGCTCTCTACCATTTAATTGAATGTGATTTAAATAAAACAATAATGGAAAGTATCAGATAGTTCATATATATTTCTGTTGAAAAAGGATAATTTCTTGACTGTTTCTTCAGAGTAACCGTAGGTTTGTAATTTTATCTATGTTATAAAAAGAAACTTCACAAAATATTATTGGTTTTTCTCTCCTACTATCACTTAAAGCTACATCTCATTGTAACTTTTTAAATATTAACTTTCCTTTTGGACATTCAAAGCAATGCTGTTACATTTTTATGTATCTTAAAAAGTTTTTTCTAGATATGAGTTTGTAATGGTTTCAAAATATTCATCTACAATGTCTAATAAGATGAAACATGCTTTTACTGATTATTTTTTGCTTGCAAATTTTGTTGAAACATGTAACTGTATGACAATCTGTTAAAAGAATATCTTTGGGTAGAAGTGATAATTATCAATTAGTTACCAGTTACGCTAGAAAAGTAGAGAAAGAATAGTAATGATCATGGCAGAAGCATTCAGATGCTGTGAACTGTTGTTTCCTTCTTTTTTTTTTCTTTATGTCCAATACTAATTTTTGTAAAACAAATAGACAAGTATAGAAATATAGATCACGGAAGAAAAAGGTTGAAATAGGCATTGTGCTTAGAAGTGAATATGTATTTCATAAAAATGTGTGAAGTTGATCTCCAGTATATGTTCTTTATTTTGTCTTATTTGCTTCGGATCATTTTTTAAATCACACATTATAAACTCAGTTGAGGTCCCTTTTGTGTTCCTTCCCTGTTTCATTCCCCTCTATCACTCTCTGTTAATATGAAGTTGCTGTTTAGTTTGGCTCTCCACAGTTTTATAGTTTTATAATGTATTTTTAAAACAAATATTCATTATCATATTCCTTTATGGAATTACAGTGTTTCAGTGGTGAACCAAGGTGGGTGGGGGCAGAGGAAGAAGCAGATGGTGGGTGGGAGCTGTGTACAGGTGGTAGGGAGTAGTATTTCATCACTGACTTGTTTAGAACTGCTTACTTTTTGTTGGTTTTATTATTGTCTTTAAATTCTTTACAGCTAATACTTCCCCTTATCGCTTACACTCAGACAAAACATCCCACTGTTCTCCCCTACCCCACCCCTTAGTATGCCACAACAGATATGAATATGCCATGGTTTCAAAATTCATTCTCTTTTTGGGATCATGTGAGTCGGTGCTACTCGAAGTGCATGGTCTGCAAACTGCTTATACCTGGTTGGTGATGAGATGAGGAGATTGCACCATAATGCATTAATCTAATGTTTCGGTCATCCAGAAAAATCATGCTATAAAACAAAACAAAACACGACAAAACAAAATGTGTAAATGAGGTAGTCTAGCTGAACCAGGGTATGTGTAATGATCTGTCTTCTGTAACAAGCCCCGTGCAGCAGGGTGGTAACAAACTCTTCACAGAACAGAACTAGACACTTTCAGTAGCACTGATTTGGGGTGGTCGCAGTTTTTCTTGCATATTACTCATAATTCAGAGAATAGGCTTATATGTGCTTCCTGATATATGAGTGCAAGACTTTCTCTGAGCTTGTTCCTAGATGAAGAACTGCTGGGAATTGGACTGTGTCCATAGTCAGCTTTACTACTTATCAGTAGTGCTTTCCAAAGTGACTGTACCAGCTTACCTTCTGATGAGCATGCTGCAAGTTTAAATTTACCCAAAACCTTACCAATAGGTAGAAATGTTAGAACTTTTCTTTTCCAATTGAGTGGGTACAAAGTGGTTTCTTTTTGTTGTTTCACCTTGCATTTCCGTGGTTTCTAGAGTGGGTGTTCATCTTCTCATATTAGCCTATCACCTTTACTCTTGAATTACATTTTTTTTTCTTATTGATTTGGAGGACTAATAAATTTTATATTTCAGATAAATATCTTTTGTTAAGACCGTAAATGTCTTCTCCCAAACTCTTGCTGTATTTCAACTCTGTTTATAGTTGTTTTATCTTTTGGTCTCATCAAAAGTTTTGTTTTGATGTAATTCATCAATCTTTTCCTTTATGATTTGAAAACATTTTCTATCTTTTTCAAGATATTTTTCTATTCCAAGGTCATAACTAGATTCTATGTATTGTTACCTATGTTTAAAAGTTTTAAAATTTTCTAATTTAGGATTATAATTTATTTTATTTTTGTTTGGAGTGAGGTCAAAATCTAATTTTATTTTATCTTTTTATATGGATAGAAATATGTGTTCTGGTTCTACTTAAAAAATTAATATACACTCTTGATTCATGAATTTATAATGCTGACTCTTTCATGTACATTAAATTCTAAGATCTATGCATTATGTCCTTTTGTCTTTACAATATTGTAGCCGTTTTGCTGATCTTGCACCTGTTGCACGCAGTTTTATTTACCTCCTATCTGATAGAGTAGGGCCATTGGTCCTGTTGATTTTCTGCAAAATTATCTTGTTTATTCTTATATCTTTGCATTTTCATATTTATTTTAGAATTATTTTCTGTAATTCAACAAATTCTGTTAGGATATTTCCCGCATTTAGTTTATGGATTAATTGGAGTGAAATTGACATCTTTACAATTTTTAGTCATGCTTTCCATGCCATATGGCTCTATGAAATCAAATCTTCTTTTGTGTCCTCAATATCTTTCAGCTATTTTACATCTGTTTCTTTTTCTTCCAATTTTACTGAGATATAATTGCCATACAGCACTGTATAAGTTTAAGGTGTACAGCATAATGATTTGATTTACATACATCATGAAGTGATTATCACACTAAGTTTAGTGAACATCCGTCATCTCATATAGATACAAAGTTAAAGAAACAGAAAAAATGTTTTGCTGGTGATGAGAACTGTTAGGATTTACTCTCTTACCAACTTTCATATATAACATACAGCAGTGTTAATTCTGTTCATCATGTTGTACATTACATCCCTAGTACTTATTTGTTTTATAACTGCAAGTTTGTACTCTTTGATTGCCTTCATCCAATTCCCCCTCCTCTCACTCCCCACCTCTGGTAACCACCAATCTGATCTCTTTTCCCTCTGAGTTTGTTTGTTTGTTTTTCTGGTTTTGAAGTATAATTGACCTACAACACTATTTTAGTTCCTGTTACACAACATAGTGATTCGATATTTCTATGCACTTCAAAGTGATCAACATGATAAGTCTAGTTACTGTCTATCACCATACAAAGATACTACAAAGTTATTGACTATATTTCCCTACACTGTACCTTTAATACCCGTGACTCATTTATTTTGCAACTGGAAGTTTGTACCTCTTAATACCCCTTACCTACCTCTTTCCTCTCCCCACCCCCTGCCCCTCTGGCAACCACTTGTTTGTTCTTTGTATCTATAACTATGTTTTTGTTTTATGTTTGTTCATTTGTTTTGTTTTTTAGATTCCACATGTAAGTGAAATCATACAGTATTTGTCTTTCTCTTTCTGACTTACTTCACTTAGCATAATACCCTCGAATTCCATCCCTGTTGTCACAAATGGCAAGATTTCATTCTTTATATGGCTGATAGTCTATTGAATATATATACCACATCTTCTTTATCCACTCATCTATTGATGGGCACTTTGGTTTCTTTCTTATCTTGGCTATTGTAAATAATGCTTCAATGAATGTAGGGGTGAATATATCTGTTCTAATTAGTGTTTGGTTTTTTTGGATAAATACACAGGAGTAGAATTGCTGGATCATATGGTAGTTCTGTTTTTAATTTTTGAGGACCCTCCATACTGTTCTCCACAGTGGCTGCACCAATTTACATTCCCACCAACAGTGTAAGAGGGTTTCCTTTTCTCCACCTCCTCCCCAACACTTGTTATTTGTTTTCTTTTGGATACTAGCCATTCTGACAGGTGTGAGGTGATATCTCATTGTAGTTTTGACTTGAATTTCCCTGATAATTAGTGATGTTGAGCATCTTTTCATGTACTAATTGGCCATCTGTATGTCTTCCTTGGAAAATTGTCTATTCAGATCCTCTGCCCATTTTTTAATCTAGTTGTTTGTTTTTTGGTGTGGAGTTGTATGAGTTCTTTGTGTATTGTGGATGTTAACACCTTATCATATACATTGTTTGCAAATCTCTTCTCCCATTCAGTAAGTGGCCTTTTCGTTTTGTTAATAATTTCCTTTACTGTGTGAAATCCTTTTAGTTTTCTGTAGTCCCATTTGTTTATTTTTCCTTTTATCTCCCTTGCCTGAGGAGACATATCTAAAAAACTATTACTAAGACTGATGTCAAAGAGCATACTGCCTATGTTTTCTTCTAGAAATTTTATGGTTTCATGTCTTATATTTAAGTCTTTAATCCATTTTGAATTTACTTTTGTGCATGGTGTGAGAGAATAGTCCAATTTGATTTTTTTGCATGTAGTTGTTCAGTTTTCCCAACACCATTTATTGAAGAGGCTGTCTTTTCCCCCATTGTATATCCTTGCTTCCTTCGTCATGATTAATTGTACATATAAGTGTGGGTTTATTTCTGACCTCTCTATTCTGTTCCATTGATCTACTTGTCTTTTTTTGTGCTACTATCATACTGTTTTGATGACTGTAGCTTTAGTATAGTTTGAAAACAGGGAGCATGATACTGCCAGCTTTCTTCTCCTGTCTCAAGATTATTTTGCCTATTCAGGTCTTTTGAGTTTCTATACAAATTTTAGAATTGTTTGTTCTAGTTCTGTGAAAAATGCCATTCGTATTTTGTTAGGAATTGCATTTAATCTGTAGATCGCCTTGGGTAGCATGGTCATTTTAACAATATTGGTTCTTCCCATCCGTGAACACAGTATGGATTTATCGTTTCATCTGTTTGTGTTGTCTTCAGTTTCCTTCATCAGTGTCTTATAGTTTACCAGGTACAGGTCTTTTTATCTCCTAGTTAAGTTTATTCCTAGGTATGTTATTCTTTTAAATGATATTGTAAGTGGGATTGTTTTCTTAATATATCTTTCTAATAGCATGTTATTACTGTATAGAAATGCAACAGATTTATGTATATTAATTTTCTATCCTGCAACTTTACTGAATTCATTGATGAGCTCTAGTACTTTTTGGTGACATCTTTAGGATTTTCTACATATAGTGTCATGTCATTGGCAAACAGTGACAATTTTATTTCTTTCTTTCCAGTTTGAATTTCTTTTATTTCTTTTTCTTTTCTGATTGCTGCAGCTAGGACTTCTAGTAACCATGTTGAATAACAGTGACAAGAGTGGGCATTCTTGTCTTGTTCCTGATCTTAGAAGAATTGCTTTCAGCTTTTCACTGTTGAGTATGATGTTAGCTGTGGGTTTATGTTGTATGGCCTTTATTATGTTTATATAGGTTCCCTCTATACCCACTTTTTTGACAGTTTTTATCATAAGTGGATGTTGGATTTTGTCAAAACCTTTTTCTACATCTATTGAGATGATCATATGATTTTTATTTTTTAATTTGTTAATGTGGTGTATCACATTTATTGATTTGTGGATATTGAGCCATCCTTGCATCCCTGGGATAAATCCCGCTTGATCATGATGTATGATCCTTTTAATGTGTTCTTGTATTCAGTTTGCTAATATTTTGTTGAGGATTTTTGAATTTATATTCATCAGTGATATTGGCCTGTAATTTTCTTTTTTTGTGATATCTTTTTCTGGCTTTAATATCAGGGTGATGCTGTCACCCTGAATGAGTTTAGAAGTGTTACTTCCTTTGCAATGTTCTGGAGTAATTTGAGAAGGATGTATGTTAACTCTTCTTAAAATACTTGGTAGAATTCATCTGTGAAGTCATCTGATCCTGAACTTTTGTTTGTTGGGAGTTTTTTTAAAAATTATTATTACTGATTCAATTTTATTGCTGGTAATTGATCTGTTCATATTTTTTATTTCTTCCTGGTTCAGTTTGGGAGATTATACATCCTAGGAATTTGTCCATCTGTTTTAGGTTGTCCATTTTATTGTTGTATATTTGTTTATAATAATCTCTTATGATCCTTTGTATTTCTGTGGTATCAGTTGTAACTTCTCCTTTTTCATTCCTGATTTTATTGATTTGGGCCCTCTTTTTTTTTTCCTTGATGAGTCTGCTTATGGTTTGTCAATTTTGTTTATCTTTTTAAAGAACCAGCTCTTAGTTTCATTGATCTTTTCTATTGATTTTTTTTTTTTTTGGTCTCTATTTCATTTATTTCTGCTCTGATCTTTATGGTTTCTTTTCTTCTATTAACTTTGGGGATTTTGGGTTCTTTTTTAGTTCCTTTAGGTGTAAAGTTAAGTTGTTTATTTGAGATTTTTCTTATTTCCTGAGTTAAGCTTGTATCACTATAAACTTCCCTCTTAGAATTGCTTTTGTTGTATTCCACGGATTTTGGATATTTGTGTTTTTGTTTTCATTTGTTTCCAGGTATTTCTTGATTTCTTCAGTGATCCATTTGTTGTTTAGTAGCATGTTGTTTAGCATCCATTTGTTTGTGTTTTTTGCCGCTCTTTTCTTGTAGTTGATTTCTAGTTTCTTGTAGTTCTGGTTGGAGAATTTGCATCTCTTTTATTAGAATTATTACTCAGTGATTTTGTTTTCTGTTGCTATTGTGAAATACTTGTTTCCTTACTACATTTTACATTTGGGTGTGCTTCTATACAGGATTATTTCATGCTGACTTTTTACCCAGTTAACTTACTGAATTATATTATTAGCTTTAAGTATTTAAAAATACATTTGCTTGGATTTAATAGATAGGCAACCATATTGTCTATAAATCACATTAATTGTGTCTTTTATTTCCCCTTTTTTTTCCTTCTTACTTTACCTGTCATACTGCATTGGCTAAGATAATCAGTATACTGTTTGTTACTTTCTTGTTAAGTTTAAAGGGAATACTTTTTTTTTTTTTTTTTTTTACTATCAAATATAATATTTGCTGCAGAGTTTTGGCACATACCCTTTGTGGTAGTCATGAAAATGTACCATGCAGATTTACCATTTTAAGGAATGGTAGATAATTGACCAAGGGTCCCAGCTTCTGTGATCTGAACTTCATTGCTGTGTTTGCTCTGAGGTCATACTTCCCATGGGCTGCTTTCATCCAATGACCAAACATGGCAGGATACTAAGTTAAGGCCATTCTTAGAAGATATGGTATTCCACTGATGACCAGCTTTGGGTCAAGGATTCCCTGATAGTCTTTCTGAATCTCTCTTAAACTGCCCAGTGGTCTAGGATATTACTAACAATCTTCCCTTCATCTCTCCTTTACTCAAGGTCTGACTTGCCCCATGGTCTGACACCTCTCCCAGTCTCCTGGCTCCTTTCTCATCTTCTCTCATACAGGTATTTAATTAGATCCTTCTACATTTAATCTTATCCTAATGTCTGTTCCTCAGAAGACCCCAAGTAACAATCTTTATCTGATGAAAAAATAACCTTTCATTCCTACTATTGTAGGAATTTTTAACTCTCATTTCCTTCTAGTAGATAAGTTAAATATGTTGGTTCATAGCATTAGTACTTCTCTTTAGAGGAGCACCATGTCAACTGGGACTTTATGTGAGTCTCCCTACACTTCATTTGCCTCTCTCAGGGACTTCTTTTTTGTTTGTTTGTTTGTTTTGCTTGTTTTATATGTATAATTGCTTACTTAAAGTTGGAGAAACTAGTAAGTGCTGACTTAGTTTCCATAGTTTTATCTCCACCTTCTTTCCATTTAGGAAGAATGATGGGACCTGGTAACTTTCCTGGTTTTAGTGGGTTTCTATTTTCTCAAGTTAACGGCATGTATTTTCTCCTGAATTCCCTACCCATACTGCTCAGTTTGTTTCCCTCCAAGTTGTTTGTAGGATATCAATACATATTTTCAAGATAGTGTTAACTTGTTGTCCTTCTGCATAGCTTCTAGGGTAGAATAATAGCTGTTTGTGGATTGTTGATCTCTTCTTTCTCTGTATCGCTGGATTGCCCATCTCACAATTTATGATGTACAATTGCATGCAATCCCTATAAATGCTGCTGTATGTTTTTTCACTTGTTTACTGAAATTTTTTGTTACTATTCTTAAACGTAAGGTAGGAATCTTTTGTAATCTTCCTTCTGTGGTGTTGTTATTCCCCCAAAGTTACTTCAGTACCATTTTAACATGTAATAAAAATGAAAACAAGGAAACGATATTAATTCCAAGTGAACAGTCAACTTTGAAGTACATGATATTCTTCTGATTGGAAGCTCTCATTTATTATATCAGAATTACCATCCAAGATAGCACCTTCAATTACAAAATTTGTAAATGAAACTATTAGGTTGCAGAAGTAGAATTCTAACGTACGTGATTGCCAACTGTTAGTAAATTTACTGCAATGCAAATACGTTTTCAAAATATTACATTACAATATATTTAGGAAGGGATAGGAAATACCTGAAAGACCTTCATACAAGTATACACTTAAATAATCTCATACTGTGAATGAGTGAGATTCAGGAGAGAGTGAATGTAGGCATCAAGTGGATGTCTATGTACATAATTATTAAGGCAGGATGTCAAAGCCTGGGGGTATTGGTTCAGAACACCTCGCTTGGCTCTGGCCCTCATGGTGAGCAGAATGCAGGGGATAAATTTCCAGCCTAGGCTACACATAGTCCATACTGATAGAGAAAGAAAATAGAACTTCTAGTCAATGTGATAAAGTGAACTGACATGATAAACTCCCCCATACCAAACCCACAGCAGTAATGTAAACCATATAATAATTTACATTTACTTAACAAACATTAAAAATATGAAAGAGCAATTCTTGAGTGCTAGAAATAAAGAAGCACTTCAAATTCAGATTGATGAAGAGGAGTTTAATTGAATGGTTTATGAAGATATTGGAAATAGGAAAGAGTTTTAATGCCTGTGCTGGAGATAGTAATTTATGACACATTTCTCTTGAAATAACCTAATTCCATATTTAACATGATTGAATTTTTGGACCCTTCTTATTATAGCAGGATTTTATTACACATAGCAAGTCCAGAGATGAAAAATTATAGTCATTGAAATTAAAAAGTGGAAAAAATTGGAAGACGAGTTTGGTGTACTGAGGAAATCAAGCATATTGGTGAACAAAAGAGAAAGAAATAGAAAATAAATATGAGTTTGAAAAAAAACTCAGAGAATAAATGATGAAGTCCAATATATGTTGAATAGGAGTTCCAGAAGGAATGAACAGGGAGACAAGGGAGGAGACAATAGCTAACAGAGTAACAGATGAGAGTTTCTCAGAATTGAATAAAACCAGGAGTCATCTTGTTGAAAAAGCATCATTTTACATGATTAAGTTTATAGTAGGAAAATTAAGGCAGTGTATATTTATGTTCAAAGCAAATATAAAACAGAGTTCTTATTTGTATTTAGTTCTAAATATGTATAATAATGACTTAATATTTTCAACTATGCCATTATGCTCCTAAGATACAAGCAGTGGAGGGGAAATAATCCTCTGGTAGAAAGAGGTCAAACAAGCAAACATACAGATAAAAACTACAAAGATAAGAGGTATAACAGGAGTAGGTAAAGAATATTACCACTATGAGACTAGAGAGAAGAGGGCACATCTTTACCTCAAAAAGTCACGAAGTTCCTAAAATGAGATGGTACTTAAGCTCAGTTTTTCAAAAAGACAAATAACATATGAAAGATTTCTGCTTTAGCAAAGTGAAAGAAATAATTCTATCCAGTATGTACACATGCATAATCATGTGGGGACCCACATCCTGTTCTGGGACCTGCAGAGAGCAGAGTGAGCCTCAGACAGTGCGTAGTGCTGGAAGTTAGAGCAGAGGATGCATCCGGGTTTCCTCCACTGAAGGGAGGTGGTCCTTTGTCTAAGACAATAGTCCCATACAAAGTGTGTACTGAAGCCAGCCTGCAAACTGTCTTCCTGGTCCTCAATGAGATAAGTAGAATGGGTGAGAGTGAGCGTTCAGAAAATTTTGTGGCAGTTGGCATTACCAGGAAATTCAAGTGTATGACTATGTACTTCACAAAAGTATCAGTCTGAGCGAGATTAGAAATTAAAAACAAACAAATAACAATGACAGCAAAACACTGGTCCTTCCCCGCAGATAGTTTGAGAGGGCTTCCGAAGGATTCTGAGCTGGGGAGGAGCTGTTAGATGGGGCCGCCATCACAATTTTATACATGAGAAAGATGGGCTCAGAGTAGTAAGGAAAGTTGCTTAAGTTCAAATAACAAGTAAGTGAGGCACTGTTCTCTTTGAGTTCAATGGTATCACCTATTTACACCTTATTGTGAATTTAAGTTATTCTGCATTTTTCTGGGAAACATAAAAAATACATCTGTTCCCTATAAAGGAACATATATGGAGCACACTTTATAGCCTCCCTTCCTTTCCTCAAATCCATATAAATGAAATAAAATATATATTTCCAAAATCCATAATCATTTTTGGAAAACAGGGAGACTCCATGGTAGATTAGAAATTGTGAAGAATACTGACAAATTAAAGGCATATGGTATCTAATTAAAGAAGGAAACTGTAGCTCAAGGTTTATGAAGGATGATACTGTAGCAAAAGTGAGAGTGATAGGAAGCATGCTTCTTTCCAGAGATGACGGGTACCTGGAGAAAGAGAAGAAGGCACAGAAGAAAATAACAGAGAGATTAGTTGAATTGTCACAGGCTGAGCAGCCAGAAATCTCTTGCACATCTTGAGACAAGCAGCAGCAATGGGATAGCTGGGTTTCCTCCAGGTGGGGGCAGCGGAAGTAGGACACTGAATCAAAGAATGAGAACAGTGGCCCAGGTAGATAATGCTTGAGAGAAGTGAAGAGCAAAAGCAAGCCACAAGGCTTGTCACAGCTGATGGGCACGCCCCAAAACTTAGCTCGCTAAAACACACAAAAGTAAAGGCCATGATGTGCTCTGCCTCTACCCTAAACAGACTGTAGAAACGGAGCCTAGAAAAGCATCTCAACTCTGAAAAATGTGCACAATAAAAAACTAATAAAAACCAAGGAAAGCCAACATCATGAATGAATAATGATCAACTCAAAAAACAGCACATCTAGGTAAGCAGAGTTAATAAATATAAGCTGTAGAGGGCTTTAAAATAAATTGTATTTACATTCTGAGAGAAATGAAAGAAGTAGCAGAAGTCATTGAAGTGGACAATTTGATTATTGGTATGAAATAAAACTTCAGTTGTTGGAATGAATAGCAGAATGGATCTAGGTGAGGGAAAATTAGTTTATTGGTTGAATGAGACAAGAAGTATTTCCAGAATACAGCATAAAATATAAAAATATATACAACATTCAAGAAAACCTCATGCAGGATGGATTGAGAATTCATAAAATAAATTCAGTAGCAGTTTGAGAAAGAAAAAAATATGTACAGTGGAGAGAAAGCAAGTAGAGTGTCTTAAGACTCAAGAGAGACACACATTCTGAGATTAAAGAGATTCATTAATTACTCAGTAGAAATAAATTTTTAAAAAGCTCACAAAAACAAATGTCATGGTTTAGAATAACAGCAAGTAAGACCTAACTGAGGAACCTTAAAACTTCTTCAGTGTGAGAGAGAAGGAAAGATACCCATATTATCTACAAATGTATGAGAATCAAATTGCCATCTGATTCCCATCAGCGCCACTGAACATAAGAAGAATGGGCAGAATGAGTTGGGAGGGAATCATAACTAGTGTTTTAAACCCAGCCAAATGGCTATTCAGTGAGGTTGAAAAAGACGTTTTCAGACATACCATAACTCAGAAAGTGTACCACCACAGATTTCTCAGAATACTCCAACAAATGAAATATAGTTGTAGTGGGCAGAATAAAAGATGTAAATAGCATTAATGAACAAACTAAAAATGAAAATTATGGCTAACATAAGTTATAATGAAAAATTAGATAATATTTCTATGGGAATATGTAAAGAAACAACCTATGTACACAGGAAAATTTAATACTTTATAACCATGGCCTGTTAATCAGTGGGTAAAAGAGTAGATTATATAATAAATGGTATTGGGAGAGTTGTTCACCCACATGGAAACATGTACACATTTAAATCTCTAATAAAGCATGTATAAGATAGACAAGGACCTTTTAAAAAATCTATAATTTCTTAGGAAATAGTATGGGAAGCTATGTTTTGAACTTGGAATGGTACGTCTTCTTGTATACACAAAAGCCATAAAGAAAAATATGTACACATATGACTATACATCTAAATAAAAAAATACCATACAAGTAGCAGACTAGACAGAGTATTTGGAACATATGTAACAAATAAATCAACTTACATTTAAATGATAAAAGAATTCCTACTAATGGCAAGAAAAAAAAGTTAAGATAAAGTATATGAACAGAGTATTTTCAGAAGAGTGAAAGTACCTGATTGGTATATATTAAAAAGTGTTCAACCTCACTTGTAATCAGGAAAATGCAAATTAAAGAACTAATAGATATTTTTTAAATGTCACACTGGTGAGAAAGAAAAAGCATGATAGTCAAGTGTTAGCAAAGGATAGAGGAAATAAGAACTTTGAAAAAATGTGGTAGAGATGTAAATTGGAATAGCCATTCTGGATGACAATCTGTGGGTATTGATATTTGATTCCAATTCTTAGCGTATTCTCTATAGGAGCACACAGTGTGTATACAAGAAAATGCAAATGGGGATGTTCATAATAGCGCTCTTTGATGAGATGGTAAATTTTTTAAATTGAATGTGTTCACTTTGATTGGCTCACAATATTCAGTAGCTCCAAGGAGCATAAATCAGAGGCCAGACATCAGGTAATGAAAAGAAAACCCTATGTCTCCAGATGACAATTTCATCTTTTACTTACTGGAACACTTTTATAAATAAACCTAAATAAGATTAGTAGCTACACTATGAAATTAAAAAAGCAGGAGTTATGTTTTATTCCTAGCTATGTTATCATGGGCAAGTAATTCAAATTTTCCATCACTTAACTTCTTCAGTTGAGGGGTTTTACCTGAGCTCTAATCTTAAGCAACTGGAAACTCAAAGCATTATCCGATTTGATTTCTTGGCTTTTGAAAGAAAATACAAATGTCTACAACAGATGATATCTATCTTTGTATCTGAAGGTGTCATAGTGTTTCTCTAAAGTGTGTTTCCTCTTCGTTGATATTTTTGTTGTTATTCCTTTCCATTATTTCTTATTTTAACTTGATTGATATATTTCATCTGCACAGGGCTGCCAAACATAATAGGAAAACAAGGTGTGAGGAAAATAAATATCAGGTACAATATAATGATAGCTGAAATAGCTGTAAAACTTAAGACAAAATGTTGAAACCCAGAAAATAAGAGAATTTGTAAGGCAATATATTTTTATATCATTGGAATGATACAAAATGATAAAGATGAATATAAAAATACTTTCATCTATAAGTTTTATCAATCACTATAATACTTCCAAATTGGTAATAAACCTTCAACTAGTCATGATTTGTTTATTCCCCCATGTATTCAACAACTCTTGACTAAACTCATATCATGAACAAAACACAATGCCAGGCATGGTAGATTTCTCTCTTTAGGATGGGAGAGGGGAAGAAGAAAAAGAGTAATAATTTTATTCAACACTTAATTTATTCAACCAAATATTTGGGGGGATCTCTTATGTGCCAGGTACCACTCTGGGAGTTGTGAGCACAGCAGTGAATAAAACAAACCACTTTGCTTCATGGTGGTTATATTCTGTCTGGTACATCAAGAAATGTGAAATTGTTATATTAACAATTAAAATAATTTATATTTCTAATATGATTAGCATTGGAATCATATAATTATTTTATATATGGTCAAATTTTATTATGACTGCTATTATTTTTTTGCTTATTTTTTCCTCAGTATTTTATCTGCTTGAGGACAGTTACTCTCCCACCATGGGCCTAGTGAAGAACCTGGCACATAGTAGAAATTCAGTGAAGTTTGCTAAACAAGTAAAATATTCAGCCTCTATGCACTTCAGTATCTTCAGCTATAGAAATAGGGATAATAATAGTATTACTAATGTTGATATGGTTGTGAAGATTAACAAATACTATCTTTAGAAATCTTCATACGATGCCAGGAATAAGAAGCTCAATTTGTTAATATCATTTAAACATATATTTTAAAACATTATTGATGATGAACTCGAGGCAAGAGAAAATGTACATTTAGTATATCTTTTTATCTATCTCTCACATGTGCTCCAGAGAGGGAAAAAATACTGTGCCCACCCTCTCCCATCATTCTTAAAAATCTAAGTGTAGCTTTATTCCTGATGGTCAAATTTCTGTTTCATGTTTCCTTCTTTCTATGAGTAAATATATTTATATGATTTGTGCTAAATGCTTTTCTGCATAATGGGTAATTGTTTCTAAGGCTAATAATCATGCCAGCTATATTTTTTCTTTAATTAAAAATCTTTCTCCTATATATACAGTAGTGGAATTCTTTAGCTCTTCTCTTCTTGGAAACAAACCACATTTCAGGGGGGCGGAGGAACGTGTTACCCTCAGAATTCATACACGATAAGAAATTCATTCCACAAGTGGAGTAGGACCTTTAAAAGACCTTTATCTACCTCACAGAATAAATTTGATATGCCTTACAGACCATTATGCCAACTCTCCCTCACTGTGCATACAGATAGAACCATCTCTTAAAAGTGCTAACACTATAATTTCCATTCAGATGATGAAATTGTAATAAAAACAGTTTATTATGCTGCATTTGTATATGATTACATATTAGATTGTAGAAAGTTAACATTTATTTTTATTCTACTAATAATCATTTCTTCAAGATCTAATAAATCCAAGAAGCTTAAAAACATGTTTAAAAGATCCATTCCATAGGGCAGTATGCCCTGCTGTTGGTGCTGCTGAAACTGTATGAGAGCTCAGCTAAATACTTATATGTCCCTGTGTCACTTTTACACATTTTCTATATATTTTCCAGTGTATTTATTACTAACAATGTTTGGATACAGATCTTGACTCTTTTAAAATGCTATCTGATTCCAATTTATCTAATTTCTTATTCAGTTGTGTCTTTCTGACAAATAAATATTTTCAAGACTTAATAAATAAGAAAGAAATATTATAAGATTTACCCAAGTAGAATTCATATCCTCTGCCTATTAATTTAAGCGATTTGACAAGGGCTGTGAGGTACTTGAATTTGGTGAAATCAGACCTCTGATTAAATAATATGACTCTTTCTATGATGGGATCTACAAAGACAGTTTGTTGAATCACTATATTTTAGAGCTAAAAAGGGAGAGGAACCATCTTGTTTTGAGATGGTTTGATTTTTAGAGTTGAAAAAACTGATGCAATTAAGTAACACCTAAAATATTTTGCATAGTTAGGGGAAGACTTGAAATTTGGAACCCAGATGACTTTCCCCTAATTGAAATGGTCTTTATGCTGTTCCTTACCTGATCAAATTGTCTTATTTTTAATTTAGAGTAACATCGGACTTGTTAGAAGATATTTATGTGCCAAATATCTAAAAGTATTGGGCATCCAAAAAGTGGTTAAATTGAGAAAAATTACATAAGCTTACAGTCAGAGGAACGTTATATTACATTGTATGTGCATTAATATCAGTGAGAATTCAATACTGAGATCAAATGTACAACATGCTGTCAAATGTTTAATAATTCTTCAGTGTCTAATTAAGTCTAAGAAAGCTGCACTTATGAGTGAGTCATTGTAATTTCATATTAAGTACAATATAATTAACTGGTATAAATAGGATAACACTGAAGAGCCAATGACTTAAGCTGATTGTCTGAAATCAGGTTTCATGCTATCACAGCCTTTTAATATCAACTTAGGCTTCTGTATAAGGCAGAAAGAAAAGAGAAATGCTACACGGTGCCACATGAAGAAGAGCTGGGTATTCATGGGCCTTAAGTGATCAATATCTTTATCAGATCTGTGTAAATGTTGTGGGAAAGTACAATTAAAGAGCAAATACCTGGATCATCTGGCTAAGCCCAATTTCAGCTCCAGAAGCAGGTCATTTCACGGCGGGCACTTGTTAGGGAGCATCGGAAACAACTGTAGAAGGCAGATGCTTTCAAGACAATATACAGGTTATAATGCGGACTCTGGAGTCAAAGGACCTGGGTTCAAAATTCCATCCCAATACTGTCTGGTTGTTTGATCCTGTACAAGCCACTCGGCCTTTCTATGCACCAGGTTTCCCATTTGTGAATATTTCTTTGGTAGGGCTATTATGAGTGTTAAAATGAGGTGTACATGTAAAAAATACCTAGAGGAGTGCCTGGCTCATAGTAAGCATTCAATAAGTATTAAATTCTTATTCGTGGAAGAGCATTTTCCAAGTAGCAGTTAGACAAGGAAATTCCTCTTTAAAACCACAAAGATCTGTGCATTTACATTAGAGGCAAGTCCTTTAGAACTTTACTGATAATTCTAATTTGCACAGGTTCATGAAATATCAATTATGAACAAAATGCAAAAAACAAGAGTAGCTGAAACACAAATGTAAAATTCTATTTGAGGCAAAAAAAAAAAAAACCCCACAAAAGTCAACATATACTCTCTGAATGGAACCATGACCGTTTGAAAACAGAGTGGATATGTGTATTTTGTAATTAATTTATCAACAGTGATTTTAGAAAGCAACCCAATTGTTGTGAAGCATAGAGTGGAGCTATAAAAGCCAACAACATGAAACAGGAAGGCTGAAAGGAGGTCGAGACCAGGACCAGAGAAGCAGCACTAGCCGCTTCTGGGAAGGGTTCACTATTTCTCAGGGAGGAGGGGATTACAGAACTAAAAGCAGTAGAACTATGTGCATGTATTTATTGTTTTCCAGACAGCATTTATGGAGACATTAACTATTGGTAAAAATATATAATTTATTTTACGGAGCAAAGGAAACTCTTCTCAGTTCACTGTCTTTATAAAATAAAAATTGAGGAACTTCCCTGGTGGCACAGTGGTTAAGAATCCACCTGCCAATGCAGGGGACATATGTTGGAGCCCTGGTCTGGGAAGATCCCACATGCCGCAGAGCAGCTAAGCCTGTGCGCCACAACTGCTGAGCCTATACTCCAAGCCACAACTACTGAAGCCCGCGGGCCACAACTACTGAAGCCTGCGCGCCTAGGGCCCGTGTTCCACAACGAGAGAAGCCACTGCAATGAGAAGCCCGCGCACCGCAACGAAGAGTAGACCCCGCTCGTCGCAAGTAGAGAAAGTCCGTACACAGCAATGAAGACCCAATGCAGCCAAAAATAAATGAATAAAAATAAATAAATCTAAAAATTGAAAGAACCTCTTCAGATACTGAATAGGGAAGCTTTCTTACTATTTCCTTCCCAAGGTATGCAGTAACTCTTTTGGTATCCCAAGTGGGTAGATTCTTGGACTTGTTGTCACAGAATACTTCCTGGAAAGGGACCAGTCCTGTTTGGGTTAATCAGCCCTTTCCACTGTCTTCTGAATAACTCTTACGGGAATCCTTTGTAGAAAAAAGTTCCTGACCTGAAAACACAAAAATACCCAAACTACATTAAAGGGCATTTCTTTTTTTTTTTTTTTTTTTAAAAGCTCTTGGACTGTCAGACGGGAAGTCATGCCCTTGAATCCCTTAAGGTGGTAGATTTTTTTTTGTTATTTATTTATTTATTTATTTATTTTTGGCTGTGTTGGGTCTTCGTTTCTGTGCGAGGGCTTTCTCCAGTTGCGGCGAGCGGAGGCCACTCCTCATCGCGGTGCGCAGGCCTCTCACTATCACGGCCTCTCTTGTTGCGGAGCACAGGCTCCAGACGCGTAGGCTCAGCAGTTGTGGCTCACGGGCCTAGTCGCTCCGCGGCATGTGGGATCTTCCCAGACCAGGGCTTGAACCCGTGTCCCCTGCATTGGCAGGCAGACTCTCAACCACTGCGCCACCAGGGAAGCCCTAAAGGGCATTTCTTAAAATGTCTCCCCTGCTTTCAAATGTAATTAGGCTCATAGTTAACAAGTGTAAATATATCTCCCAGGGATATATGTAAATATATTTTGTACATGTATATATGTAAATATATTTCCTAAGGAAAACTTGATTTCCCTTCCATGGGCATCTCTTTCAGAGCTTTTGCTCAAAGATATTCCCAGACAGTGGAGGATCATACTTTGGTCAAGGATATTTCAGTAGCTGAGATACAGTTTGGAATAACTAAACCTTTAAACAAGCTTCTAGGTTTCCTAAGTTTTTTTAATCACGTGTAGCATCTCCGAACAGAAACAGCCAGAGTTCACTAAATGAGGTTGTTTACTGACAATTATGCAACTGGGGTTTAATATCCTGTCTGAAATTCTAAGGTAGAGTCTTCGCCTTCTGATAGAGTTACATATTATAACAATATCCAGAGAATTCTTTAAGTAACTCAGAAATTTGGGGGAGGGACAACATAGCAGATAAGATTGACTGAACCCTGGAATGAAATCTGTGTTCCTTTTAGTATACAATAAATTATATATGTATTATATATATTGCATGCATGTGTGTGCATGTTTATACATATATACATACGCATGTGTGTATATATTGTACACATATATAAAAACTAGAGAAATAAATTTTATTTCTGATACGATATGGATTCCTTATCTTTCAAACTTAACCTAATTCTTACCTATGATAATGTTCTTCCATATGTATCAAGGATTATTTTCTGTATTCACAGTCGTTAATATTTGTAAAATTATCTCAGTCCCTTCTGTTGCCATTGTTGACAAATTACTTATGGCACCCATTCTTTTACAGGTTGATTTCTATGGTAGTTTATTCCTTCCCATCTGTACTGGATTATGTCTGTTGTGTTCATTTAATGCTTCAGGAGTGGTGTTTCTTTTTTTCTACAGTTAGGAGAAAAGGTGATCTGTTTTATATCTGTATTACGTCTCTCATCTACAGTGTTCTCTCTACCATACTGAGGCATGGGGAGGATTATTTTGTACTCTCTTGGGCTGAAAAGTAACTTTCTTTTTGAGATGGAAGTTGAAAACTGATTCCTCCTTTGTGCCGCACTATGACACTCCTGTGTGATGCTGTTAAACACTCTCCTTGGTTGCTGGAGCTCAGAGGACAGCCTTTTGACCATCCCATGCCTACTGTTGGGTGGAATAGACATTCACAGACATTACCCCATTTTATCCCCACAAGAGGTATGCACAGCAAGAAATGCATTCAGCTAGATTAAATCAGTTGCCTGAGGTCACATATCTAGTAAATTGCAGAGCCAGGACTCAAAAAAGGTCCTTTGACTTTAAATCCCTTGGTCCTTCCATTATACCATATTGCTCTTTATTGAGTTAGTAATTCACCATGATACATGCATTGTCGTAGAAATAAAATGGAGAATAGTTGTTTACATGTTTTGTTTTTGAAAATAAAGATGGCCTACTTTGTCTGATGCTGATTAAAAACCAACAAAATTTTACAAACTGTAGACACTCAGCTGCTTAACTCCGTCTGATCAGTTCCTTAATATAGCATAGTGGAATGCTTTAAATATCTTTATCTTGAACAAACAGAATTATTTAGACTATATGGCAAGGTAATAGTGTAGGGGGTGCAGCAGGGTTGAAAGTGTTAGTGTTTTTAAAATGCTTTAATTATCAATTTAAAAACACTTTAAAAATAAAAATGGCATCGCTAATTTATGATTTATAGTTCAGTAAACTTTTAAAATTTATTTTATTGAACTGAAATACCCTTCTATCCTCCTCTTGTAAATAAAGTTTATAATAAAGTCCTTTGAATAAAATGTTACTCAGGAGGAGAATCAACTATTCTTTAAATTGATCATTGTTTTTCTGCTTTGTAGAAAACACCATTGCTGCTGAATAGGCAGATGGAACCTGACTTTTACTTCTAATTAATTTTTGTATATTTGTTACAGTTTAGTATTTTTATTGAAACAATATACATGATCAAGTAGCAGACCCCGAGATCATAACTCTTAACAACTGACTACAAAATGCAGGCCTACAAAATGCAGAATTCCTACCTCTTCCTATAGAAAGCCATTTTTTCCTTCTCTTTCCCTCTCTCCCTCTCCTTAAGTCTCCCCCTTTTCTTCCTCCTTCCTCTCGCCTTCCAGTCTCATTTTCCTTCCTTTCTTCCTTCCCTTCTTTTTTACCAAAAGTTGTATTCATTAGGATCTCTCCGTTAACAAACCCATCTTGCTTTGTGCACTCTCCCGTCTACCACACACACTAGTGAGAACCTGTATTTCCAGAGAGCAGGGCTAATACATTACCTCAGTGGACCATCTAAGCACTTCGTAGCTCTAGCATTCTGGTGGGAAAGTATTTAATATTTGAGCTGTGACTGAGGTTACTGTGTTAGATGTCGGTGCTGCCCTTCACCATGCAACGTGCAGCCCAAGGCTCCTTGCCGAGTTCCCGAGTTCCCGTCTATGAAAGCCAATAGGATACATTGTGGGAAACACTTTCAGAGAACATTTTCAATTGGGAATAATGTGATAAAGCCTCTTTTTCTCCTTGTGCTATTTCTAATTAGAAACACCAGAGAAAGAATGTTTCTTATCCTGTTCTCTCTCTGTTCAAGTGTGTGCCTAGGGCCAAGAGAGCAGCTGAAAATAAAGGAGAGGCTCGGAGTTCAGAGTGACTGGCAAAGCAGGTCCCTTTCATACCTCCAGTTTGATTAGATCTTTCAAAATATTTGGACCCAACTCCAAGTGAAGACAAATACTGCATCTTGGAAATATCATACTGACATCCCTGATAAAGCTATTTCAAGTCATTAGGAAATTCTGCGTTGTATTCTCTAATCAGAGTGAATTCTGAATTTCAAGTTTGAATGAGGATTATGGAGAACTATGATGCCTTTTCCCCGCTTTTGCTCGGTACACTTTCTGTTTTGGCGTTCTTCATATTGCCATTTTATGAAGAAAGATAATCCTTTTCACATCCCAAAGGCTCTATTCTTCTTTCTGCTACATGAAAATGACAATGTTGCTTATAAAAGTCTTCTGTTTGAAAGCTCAGATGATAGTCGAAATTCACTTTTTTTGTTTCTGGTAAAATTGTTTCCACTTTCTCTGATGGGCTATTTTTACAAGCAGGTGCTGAATTGTCCCTCCTTTCTCCCTATCCTGACTAGATCACACTGGGCAGTACCTACATGTAGGCTTTGCCTCTTATGCTCAAGTATTTTATGCTAGCACAAATCAAAAAGTATGACAAATTGCAGAGAGCAATTTGGCATTGTTGTTCCAAACTTAGAACATCCTGCCAATGATATAGCACTTATAGCCTCCTGCTGGCTGACCAGCTATGCATGATTTCCTTGCGATTTGCTGCCATGATGTTGTGTACTGATGGAGAATAAGATATACTGATTGGAGGTAGGCCAACTGTTTCATTAGACATATAAATGGCCACACTGAGCTTTGGGACAGATCTATGTATTAGTCATTATAATCATCACCAGCTTCAAGAAAGAAAAAAAAAGACAAATTCTTGCTTTTCTTGCATTGCAGTGACAGGGTCCCCTTCGTCTGAGATCCCATAGGTTTTATTCAAACATTATTTGATTCATTCCTGTAATACTCTCTCAAGGTCAAGGGTAAGCATTGCCAACTTTATTTTACAAGACATGGGTTTTTGGCAACGAAGAGGTTTGGCACACAGAGGGATTATGCCAGGTCCTGTTAGAAACATAGCTGGGGATGTCTCAATGCGGACAATGTTATTCTGTCATTAAAACCTTTCGCCAGGAATGTATGCAGGTTTTAATGACTGATATGGATGAAACTATGACTTTATATCAAATGAACAAATACATACTCTTTGCCTATTATGTACAAGGTTCTGTACTAAATCATGTTCTGATGATTTTATTTCCAAGCATAGGAGGAGGCTAGCATTTTACTGTTTGCGTTTGCTGTTAAGCATTTTCTCTGTATGGCTTTATTTGAGCAATGATTTCATAGCTTGTGTTTTTCCTCCCTTTGGGATCATTGACAGTATTTCATTTAGGTTTCTTAAACAAAAATGGTATTTTAAAGAAAATATAGTTTTTATACATTAGTGAAGCTATTCATATCTTACTTGTTTTCAGTTTTCTTCCAATAATTGAAAATAAGTAAAGCCTGTTGGGATTCAAGGAAAACATAAATCGTGAGACAGTATTCCCCTACACAGTTTTTTGTTTTGTTTTTTTTAATATATATGTTTACCTACTTTTGGTTTTTTTTCTTTTTTTTTATTAATTAATTGTTTATTTATTTATTTTTGGCTGTGTTGGGTCTTCGTTTCTGTGCGAGGGCTTTCTCTAGTTGTGGCAAGCAGGGGCCACTCTTCATCGTGGTGCGCGGGCCTCTCACTATCACGGCCTCTCTTGTTGCGGAGCACAGGCTCCAGACGTGCAGGCTCAGTAGTTGTGGCTCACGGGCCCAGTTGCTCCGTGGCGTGTGGGATCTTCCCAGACCAGGGCTCGAACCCGTGTCCCCTGCATCGGCAGGCAGATTCTCAACCACTGCGCCACCAGGGAAGCCCCCCTACACAGTTTTTTTAAAAAAACATTTTATTTTGAATTAATTTTAGATTAAAAAGAGTTATAAACATAGTACAGAGAGTTCCTGTTTACCCATCACCCAGCTTCCCCTAATGTTAACACCTTACCCAACATTTATCAAGACTAATAACGTAACATAGGTACAGCACTATTAATTCAATCATAGACTTATTTGGATTTCACCAGTTTTTCTATTCCAGGATCAAATCCAAGATTCTACATTGCATTTGCCATGTCTCCTACTCTCCTACAATCTTTGACACTCTCATTCTTTCCTTATTTTTCATGACTTTGATATTTTTGAAGCATTTACAGCCTTTATGAACCTGGAAAATAACACAGTTTATATCTGTGTGATAAATGATGAAATATAGTTATTTTCATAACAGACTTTTTGTTTAAACTCTTTTCCCGTCTCATCAATTCTTATATTCATCTTCAACTCTATTTGATTCACTTTTATTGTAATAAGTGCGTAAGAAAAATGTTAAGATTAAAAGAAAGGCCAAAATTACACATAGTCGTGGAATTTTTATACTAGACTTTAGCTTCCAAGATCCCCCTTTAAAAGAGGAAATGGACCCAAGAGAAGTGACTTGCCCTAGTTACCATGGGTATTTAGTGACAGAGCAGGACTAATTATGGTACCATCTTTATTAATACATTACTTCATAACTAACAAATTGCCCACATAAATATGATTTCCCTTGGTTTTCACAAAAATTCTTTGTTCCTGGAACATACTAGGTGAGCATCTGTCTCAGAGATTTCACTCCAGCTGTTTTCTTTCTAGAATGCTCTTCCCATAGATATCTCTTGGCTAATTTTCTCACCAGTTTAAAATACTTGATCCAGTCTCAGATTCTCCTTGACACTTACCCCAACGATGTGCTTGTGTTCAAGCTGTACAGCTCCCACCCATAGCACTCCCAACCTCTATTTCCCTGATTGAATTTTTATGAGGGTATTTCACCTTCTAGGATACTATATGCCTTTCTTATTTATTAAGTTTGGTATCATATTGTCTGTTTACCTGTCTAGTAAGCTCCAAGAAGTCATAGTTCTTTGTGCATTGATGAATTCAAAGCAACTAGTACAGTGCCAGACATGTAGTAGATGCTCAATAAATATTTTTTATATAATAAATGAAGACATGATATAAGGATAATCAATATATTATAAATTATGTCCAGAGAGTGTAGAGCTTTGCCCACTGTCATACAGCCTGGAATTGGTATATTTTGGAAGAGAATCATTCTTTTCGCTTTAAAATACAGAATGCAGATTGGTCAGTCTCTCTGTAGAACCCAAGAGCAATCAACAGGTGTTAGCATAGATGCTCTCCAGGAAAACAAACTGGGACGTAGGGAAGCATATTGTTTTCCTTTCTAAAATCCATGAATAATGTTCTTACCTTTCTTATGTGAGTGCTGATATGTCAGTATCTACACTCTGCTTCCTTCTATGTACTTATATATCCTCTTTAAAGAGAAAATACATGCTTAAACCACACACACACGCACATGCCTACACAGATATTTTTTAAAAACTGAGTGAACACATTCTATGAACATCTCTGTAAAGTAACAAAAGCTTGAATGAAATAATGATAGTAGCAATCATTTCTTGAATATGTAGTATTAATGAGATCATATTGGACATTTTACATATATTATCTAATTTAATGTGTCATACAGTCCATAAATATGGTCAGATAAATACCCTGCTGCTTACAGAGAGTAAATAGCTTGCCCAAGTTCACCCCGGAAGTGACAGAGCCAAGATGCAACCCTTAGTCTATCGGGGTGAGAAGCCCACATTAGAGACAATCTATCTTCTCCCTCCTATTTATGCTTGTTTGTCTGTCAAAGGAATCAAACCAATAACAATTCCAATGACAGTCTCTGCACAACATTTGAACATTTTCAAAGGGCTTCTCACATTACAATTCAATTTAATTGTCTCAATAATCCTAGATAGTTCATATATTATCACAGTTTACAAGTTTAAAAAAAGATTTATAAAGTGGTTATGAGTTGATAATTTATTCAGTAAACTTTTTTGAGTGCTTACTCTATGATAGATTTGCAACTGTTTGAGCCCAAACACTTTCAGCATGAAAGATTTGCCTCACAGGATTTGTTTTCTCTTAGTACAATTTTGGTTCACCAGGTTCTACTTTTTCTTCACTTCTTGTGAATATCATTTTAAGAGAGTAGAGTCCATTCTAATTCAAATACTTAGGTATCTGATACACTAGGGAAATAAGGGTGTTTCATAAACTAACACATCATCACCTGGATGAGACATATTTTCACTCCTTACCTAGATTCAGAAAAGACAGAGACTTCCAGGGATTTTCTTGATAGTTCATACCTTCCTTGAACAGGAGGATGTCCAGACAGCTCTCAGTGGGCGACTCTAGGCTTATTTGAATTCATCTAGTTCTTGTCTAGACTCCCTCAGTAGACGTGGCCATCATAGCACTCATTGAATTAAAATGATAGGCACCCTAAATCACAATCAGAGCCAGAGGGAATGGGAAGGCCATGATATCAGACTAAGTTATGACATTTAGGTTATTTTGTATTAGGCTGAACTCTTAACCAACCTCTGAGCAACTAAAGTACTCACCTGAGACACTTGTCTGTAATCTGATATCGCTTTTGAAGAAAGTAATGAGACACTTGAAAATAAATATGTTTTTAATCATGGTCGAGGAAGTTAGGTGATCAATGAATGGGAGTAAACACAACTTGATGTAACATCTTAGATATATACTTTCAATACTATATTTATATAAAATAATTAGCAATTAAAGTAACCCTCTATTAGTAGAGAAATAGCATAAGAAACAAGAGCAAAGTAAATAATAACATATGTACTATTGGCTACTTTATGTCCTATAAATGTACAGGGTATTCCATAGCCATTTCAGATTCCACTGAACACTTATTGAGCACCTACTATAGGACAGGCACTGTGGTAAGTGCTGGAGATACAAAGATAAATAAGGCATGATACCCGAACAATACAGTCTGGTATTAGAAATATGTATAAACATATAATGTCTCTACAGTGTGGTGGGAAATATAATAAAAATATACACAGGGATCTTTAGAAGCAAATAATCTGGGAGATTATGGAAGCTTTTCTGGGTGAAATGGTCTGAGTTAATTATTTCAGACCCACACACATTTTCCCTGCCTCTATCTTTCCCAGTTCCTCGTAGCTGGATCCACTGATGCTCTTCTCTATTTCCGTTATCTCTGAGTTATTGGTATCATATTAACTACATTAGGAGTACTTAAATTGTTCCACCTTATTCCCTGGCATGCTCTTTAAGGCTAAAGCCAACGATACAGAGTTTGACATTATGTCTCCCTCCACGTAGACTACATAAGCAAGAAGCCTGTGGCTCCCTCTTGCATTGGGATAAAGTATCCGCATCCTAAATCTTGAATTCTTCTATTGAAATGCCCCGACTTGGATAACTGGAAGCCAGAACCCATTTCTTGTCTCTAAGAGACCTTGGTGTAGCCTGCTTTACCAAAGATGTGTGGTGAAAAGGGAAAGAGAATCAGATTTACATAGAGACAGATATGGATAGGAGGTCTGTCTTTGCCGTCTACTGTCATTCTTTCATTCAGAGATAATTTGTGGAGATCTCAGTAGATTCCAGTTGCTTTGTCAGGAATTGTGAATATTATTATAAAAAGGAGAAAGTCCTTGACCCTGAGATTTTATGTTCTAGAAGTGGGGCAATGGAAAGTAATATCAATAATAATAATATCAATGACAATGATAGTGTATTAGTTTGCTAGGGCTGCCATAACAAAGTGCCACAGACTGGGTGGCTTAAACAACAGGAATTTATTTCACTGTTTTGGAGGCAAAAGCCCAGGCAGCATTGGTTTCTTCTGAAGGCCTCACTCCTTGGCTTGTAAGTAGTCCGGTGTCTTCTCATGGTCTCATTCCTGTGTATATCTGTGTCCTAATTTCCTCTTATTATAAGGACACCAGTCATATTAATTTAGGGCCCACCCATATGATCTCATTTTACTTTAGTTACTGCTTTAAAAACCCTATCTCAAATATTGTCACATTCTGATGTACTGGGGTTTAGGACTTCAACATGTGAGTTTTGTGGGGGACATAGTTCAGCCCATAATAGAGAGTAAGAGATGGTGCTGAAGGCAAATTTAGAGTGATATTATAAAGACGTGGTGTGGATTGGCGGGGCGATTCAAATAGCATGGTCAGAGGAGTCCTCTCTGAGGAGATGAGAGTTAAGACCCAAAGCTAGGAATGAACCTGTTGTGTTCTTATCTAAGGGAAGGGTGTGCCAGGCAGAGGAAACTGTAAAGCCCATGAGAGAGAGCACTTACAGTGTTTGGGGACCTGAGAATGATAGTCAGAAAGTCAGGTAGTGTTAGGAACATGGTGAATCAGGAACAGAATCCTATGAAAATGAGGTCTGTAAGTTGGGTAAGTTTCTAAATTTTACTGTTTGCATTTCTATAGGTATAAAATGCATACAATAGAACCAACCACAGGGAATTGTTGAAAGAGTTAAACTATATAATAATGAACAGTCCTAGCATCTAATTGATGCTCTATTTTAAAAAAGGACTTAAAAAAGAAGCAGCGTTTTCTTTTTTTCACACATCATCCATTACGTTTGAAATTACACTCCAGGACATTCACTACTATAACTAATTCTGACCTAACTCTGGCAAAATGGAGGTGGTTTAGTCACACGTTTTCTATCACCTGACCAGCCTCAATCACTTTACAGCTGCCATCAAAATCTGACAAGCCCATGATCACTGCTCTAAAATACCTTCATTAAAAATATCCTTATCAAATATACTGTCAAAAAATCAGGATTTGATTTGCTGTGTAGTTAACCTCCAATTAGTTTTGGAAAATAAAGTACATTATAATCACTCTTCAACTATTAAAACAATTTGAAATTTGGTAAATTTATACTTGTATAAAACAATGCAAGTGTCTTTTTAGATAATTATATCTAATCAATTGTAATACAATCTATTTTAAATCCACTAAGATATATTTCAAAATATCAAATATGCTGTTAACTCACTTATGTCACATGTATTAGGAAGTAAGATACAGGATGTAACATTCTCTGCAAATTGAAAGTTTATTAACGAGGGTGATAAATTAATGATGTTTTAGAAGATGTAATTTTTGTTTCAAAAGAGAGGGTAGACAGGTTAAACTGGATTCAGATATTTCTTTCTTACAAACTGTGATACCTCAAATTACCCTTTATTTCATTCAATTATGACACTTTTTTATTCTAGTGGTGCTTTTCCTTTCTGAAGCAGACTTTAAGGGAACATTCTACACCACACTCAATTGTCAGCATTGCCCCTGGGTTGTTCAGATAAGAGTGATACTCTGAAACATGTTTTGGACTTTCCATGAAAACATAAGATATCTGCAGTGTCATCCACATTGATTTTGTAGTTCTCTGAGAAAGGTTTCTACATACAGAGTCAGCATTTCTGAAGCATTTCTTCCTTTCTACAAAATATTGTCCAGGTTTCCAAAAAAGTTCCTTCCAAAAAGTGTATTGAAGATTTTGTTATATTTTTAAAATCACAGTGACTTGTAAAAAACAGATTTTTAATAAATTTTGGTTGGATTAATGAATACATCTCAGAATGTCCCATAATGTGATTTGCGGTGTTATTGTAAAAATGATTTGCAACTAATTTTGAGTTATTTGCTAATGAAAGAATTTTAGAGATTCAGTAATAAAGTAGGACAGGTAATTATAGTAACTATGACTTAAATTTAACTTTAAATTCACTTTGTGAATTTTTACCCCTATTATGTGCACATTCCTCATCCAGTTTTTTTAAGGCTCTAGGTTACATCTAGACCTAGGCCAGAGATGGAAAATTAGATTTTGTCTTGAGTACCATGTTAACCATTGGGTGGTGCCCTTCTGAAGCCCAAATATTAGGAGGAATATGAGGTTATGCCCAAGCTCATTAGGGCTATGATGATTAGTTCTGTCTGCCTTGGAGGTTGGAAGGAAGTATTAACATGGCATTCCCCACTCCTGAATTCAGGAATATTTTGTAGCAGATTAAATTTTTCATATTCTACAATTGTTTTACCCTTTGGTGGCACGTCTCCTCTATCACCCAGCACTCTTACATTCACACTCCCTATTTTCTTTTCAAATTTTGCTCTCAGGAAGGAATAAAAAACTCATTAGTGATACCAATAACAATAATCCTTCTCATTTTGAACATACATTTTCTATCAGGCACTGTGCAAGATGCTTTGCATGCATTCATGAAAAGTAAAATGATTATGGAATAGGAATTATTCCTAATTTATAGAAAAAGCTTAGGTAATTGCATAATCTCAGGCAATACATGCCCAGTTCAGAATTCAAGCCCAAGTCTTTCTGACTCCAAAGCCTGTGATCATAACTATTACACTTACCAAGAGAGTTTAATGACGTTGAACCTCAGGACACATGAATATCAATACGGATCAAGGCTATCAGTAGAGAGGTCAATACGAATGACGAGATCTCACTTATTTTCTGGTAAATGAACAGTTATGTTTTGTACAATTTTTGACATTTCTCCAAAGCCAACCCATACAGAATGGTAGAACTTGGTTAATAGAGTCAAAGGGCTTCGTACATGGAGATACCTTAGGACCCATCCTTTACAACATCCTAATTTTTTAGATGAGGTGATAGCACTTGGAAAGGGATACAATGACTTTCCCTGATTCATGAAGACAATTAAAGAATGAAATAAGACTAGTACCCAGGTAGTCTGATTCTAGATCCTGGATACTTGCTATCACCTCAGTTTACTTTTCCTGAGCAGATGTCAAGTAATTCCAGAAAGGAATCCCATGATCAGGGCAGAAGAAAGAACCTAGTATTAAAATTATTCCATGGGTTAAATAAAGAAAAAATAAGACAAGACAAAACAAGACTAAGTAGCTTAAAAAGAAGAAAAAAAAAAACCTGCCTGGAGTATTAGCAAATGAAAAAATTTCTTACAGTACTCACCATCTAAAATTACAGCATCTTTATTGTATAGAGTTTTAGTACTTACTCATTGGACAACAGATAACATTTTAAAGAAAGAAACAATATAAATTATATCCCTCTTCTCAAGAATAGACCTAATATAATTGCTTCAGGTGTCTTCACTTTGCGTAGCGGATATCCTAAAAGTTGATTGTGATATGATTTGAGATTGCTGGATGTTTTGTACGGAAATTGTTTCAAACAAAACCAGAGAGGAGTCACCCTGGCCACTGAAAGTCCTGGGAATGTGACAACAGCACTCCTGCTACTGTTGGAGAGAGTCCCCTGTAGTCTTGAGATATTATAGTAGCTTGTGATTCATGAATTAGGGACTCAGGTTTTAGGAGCAGAGACAACACCAAGGGCCCCATGATGCCTGGTGACATTTGAAGGAATCTGATTCTTAGGATTCTCATTCTAATTGAGACTTCTCATTCTAATTGTCAAAAGGAAGCCGAATTGCTGAATTACTCTCTTGCTAGTACAGAGAAAAGAACACCACAGTGTATCATGGAACTCCATCGGGTTAGAAGGTTTTATGTGTAGCATATTTTAATGCCAGGTTTAATCCTGGATTTAAAAATAAAACTCATAAAAATACAGTGATTTCATTTACCATCTTCTTCTCTCTTTTAAACCTACTACCCATAGGTGTACGACTTAATCTTTGGAAATGGCTGGTCACAGGATTGAGGTTTTTTACTTAAAATAGTATGTGTGTGGGGTTGGGAGAGGTGTGTTTTGACTGGCTAAAGGTAACAGGCACTCATATAATTAAATTATCAGCAGTTAGGAGAAGATGAACCAATCATAGATCTTTAGTCTTCAAATATCTTTTCAAGTCAGAAACTGTAAACAATGAGAAAATTTTCACTTCTCACATAATCATAGAATCAGGAGTTTTCTCTTGGAGTTAACAAAACAATTACTTCCAGTTTTAGTCAAGAACTATAAATCTTAAGAGGTGAAACGTCAAGTTGGTGAGAAAAGGCATCCTCTCAGGTGGAAAATTCTCTATATTAAGTTAATGTTCAGTGATATTTAGGTATCCATTTTGATAAATCTGTAGAGGCCATGTCTCCCTGAGAAATTAAGTGTTAAGTGAATAGAAGAAAACAATTATAAATACAATTGAGATTTTTTTCAGAAGATGAAACAAAATTAATATGTTTAGCAATATCTATGAAACATGATAATGTTAAAGCATATTGTATTGTGATTTCTCAATTAGTATTTTAAAAATTATTGTAGCATGCAATAAACTTCTAAATTAATGAATTTTCAAAAGAAGGTAAAAGATCAGTTTGAAAATCAGGAAAATTATTGTCATTAATCTCAGCTTCTGAAAGGCAAAGAATCTAGCTTACCTTACCTTTCAGGTAATTTTGAGGCTGCATCTTTTCCTAATGAGTCTTAATAGTAATATTATGGAAATTAAAAAAATAATTAATGCACTAACTGATTATAGGTTTACAGATTAAACATTTTCTTGCCATGAAATCCTGATTTGATGACTGAAATAACAGAAGAATTCATGTAGTTTCTAAATCCTACAATAGAAGTATTTTCACTTCAGGCATTTTAGTACATAAAATATTTTCATAAGCAGCAAATTACAAAGTAAGAGACAGAAAATATTTGATAGCTTATAAAAACCATCCCTGGACCTAACCAGCTAGCTATCTCTGAAGCTGTCTCTTCTTTTGTATCCAGGAAAGGTTTACAGACAAATTGTCAGTTGTCGGAAGGTTAGACATGAGTTTATTTTGTTGCTTTTTTGCCATTAGTAACGAAGAAAGTCTTGCCTCATTGACAGCTATTCACTGACATGTTTAAAGATGCAAATGGATCTTTTAGGCTCTTCCTTAAAATAAGAATGAAGTAAAAATAGGATTCTATGTTTATCAAATGCCTTGAATGCACAATGGTGTAATTTCATTGAATCATTCTGAGGACAGTATATTCTGCCTTATTTGCCATGGTTAATATAGATTTCCTCTCTCAATCTTATACCCAAATGATGCTCATTTATCACAGTGGTACTTGTATACATACATAATAACTAAGCCTCTGTATGGTACAAAGAATTTAATTCTAGTGTAAAAAGTCCAACAGCAAATAGCAGAAACTTTCTTAAGGGATTTCAAGACATGGTTAAAAAGTGAGGAAATGGTATTGGGATTTTGTTAGCTGATAGGAAAAGAAATCTTTCAGCTATCACCAGTGATGTCAGAAAGATATTTCTGTGAACAGGGAACACAGCAGGATTTACTTACAGGTTGTCAGGGACAGGGATGGTTGAAGCTCTTCCCTGTGGTATTCATTCATTTCTTTTTTTTTTTTTAAACATCTTTATTGAAGTATAATTGCCTTACAATGGTGTGTTAGC
This sequence comes from Eschrichtius robustus, assembly GCF_028021215.1. Lineage (NCBI taxonomy): Eukaryota > Metazoa > Chordata > Mammalia > Artiodactyla > Eschrichtiidae > Eschrichtius > Eschrichtius robustus. The sequence goes on along the minus strand of NC_090831.1, from coordinate 95,613,566 downwards.
TTCTGCTTTATAACAAAGTGAATCAGTTATACATATACAATATGTTCCCATTTCTCTACCCTCTTGCATCTCCCTCCCTCCCACCCTCCCCATCCCACCCCTCTAGGTGGTCACAAAGCACCGAGCTGATCTCCCTGTGCTATGCGGCTGCTTCCCACTAGCTATCTATTTTACATTTGGTAGTGTATATATGTCCATGACACTCTCTTACCCTGTCACATCTCACCCCACCCCCTCCCCATATCCTCACGTCGATTCTCTAGTAGGTCTGTGTCTTTATTCCCGGCTTGCCACTAGGTTCTTCATGGCCTTTTTTTTTTATTCCTTAGATTCCGTATATATGTGTTAGCATACTGTATTTGTTTTTCTCTTTCTGACTTACTTCACTCTGTATGACAGACTCTAACTCCATCTACCTCACTACAAATAACTCCATTTCGTTTCTTTTTATGGCTGAGTAATATTCCATTGTATATATGTGTCACATCTTCTTTATCCATTCATCTGATGATGGACATTTAGGTTGCTTCCATGTCCTGGCTATTGTAAATAGAGCTGCAATGAACATTTTGGTACATGACTCTTTTTGACCTATGGTTTTCTCAGGGTATATGCCCAGTAGTGGGATTGCTGGGTCATATGGTAGTTCTATTTTTAGTTTTTTAAGGAACCTCCATACTGTTCTCCAGAGTGGCTGTATCAATTTACATTCCCACCAACAGTGCAAGAGGGTTCCCTTTTCTCCACACCCTCTCCAGTATTTATTGTTTCTAGATTTTTTGATGATGGCCATTCGGACCGGTGTGAGATGATATCTCATTGTAGTTTTGATTTGCATTTCTCTAATGATTAATGATGTTGAGCATTCTTTCATGTGTCTGTAGGCCATCTGTATATCTTCTTTGGAGAAATGTCTATTTAGGTCTTCTGCCCATTTTTGGATTGGGTTGTTGGTTTTTTTGTTATTGAGCTGCATGAGCTGCTTGTAAATCTTGGAGATTAATCCTTTGTCAGTTGCTTCATTTGCAAATATTTTCTCCCATTCTGAGGGTTGTCTTTTGGTCTTGTTTATGGTTTCCTTTGCTGTGCAAAAGCTTTTAAGTTTCATTAGGTCCCATTTGTTTATTTGTGTTCTTATTTCCATTTCTCTGGGAGCTGGGTCAAAAAGAATCTTGCCGTGATGTATGTCATAGAGTGTTCTGCCTATGTTTTCCTCTAAGAGTTTGATAGTGTCTGCCCTTACACTTAGGTCTTTAATCCATTTTGAGTTTATTTTTGTGCATGGTGTCAGGGAGTGTTCTAATTTCATACTTTTACATGTAGCTGTCCAATTTTCCCAGCACCACTTATTGAAGAGGCTGTCTTTTCTCCACTGTATATGCTTGCCTCCTTTATCAAAGATAAGGTGACCATATGTGTGTGGGTTTATCTCTGGGCTTTCTATCCTGTTCCGTTGATCTATATTTCTGTTTTTGAGCCAGTACCAAACTGTCTTGATTACTGAAGCTTTGTAATATAGTCTGAAGTCAGGGAGCCTGATTCCCCCAGCTCCATTTTTCGTTCTCAAGATTGCTTTGGCTATTCGGGGTCTTTTGTGTTTCCATACAAACTGTGAAATTTTTTGTTCTAGTTCTGTGAAAAATGCCAGTGGTAGTTGGATAGGGATTGCATTGACTCTGTCGATTGCTTTGGGTAGTAGAGTCATTTTCACAATGTTGATTCTTCCAATCCAGGAACATGGTATATCTCTCCATCTATTTGTATCATCTTTAATTTCTTTCATCAGTGTCTTACAATTTTCTGCATATAGGTCTTTTGTCTCCTTAGGTAGGTTTATTCCTAGATATTTTATTCTTTTTGTTGCAATGGTAAACGGGAGTGTTTTCTTAATTTCACTTTCAGATTTTTCGTCATTAGTGTATAGAAATGCAAGAGATTTCTGTGCATTAATTTTGTATCCTGCTACTTTACCAAATTCATTGATTAGCTCTAGGAGTTTTCTGGTAGCATCTTTAGGATTCTGTATGTATAGTATCATGTCATCTGCAAATAGTGACAGCTTTACTTCTTCTTTTCCGATTTGGATTCCTTTTATTTCTTTGTCTTCTCTGATTGCTGTGGCTAACACTTCCAAAACTATGTTGAATAATAGTGGTGAGAGTGGGCAACCTTGTCTTGTTCCTGATCTTAGGGGAAATGGTTTCAGTTTTTCACCATTGAGGACAATGTTGGCTGTGGGTTTGTCATATATGGCCTTTATTATGTTGAGGAAAGTTCCCTCTATGCCTACTTTCTGCAGGGCTTTTATCATAAATGGGTGTTGAATTTTGTCGAAAGCTTTCTCTGCATCTATTGAGATGATCATATGGTTTTTCTCCTTCAATTTGTTAATATGGTGTATCACATTGATTGATTTGCGTATATTGAAGAATCCTTGCATTCCTGGGATAGACCCCACTTGATCGTGGTGTATGATCCTTTTAATGTGCTGTTGGATTCTGTTTGCTAGTATTTTGTTGAGGATTTTTGCATCTATGTTCATCAGTGATATTGGCCTGTAGTTTTCTTTCTTTGTGACATCTTTGTCTGGTTTTGGTATCAGGGTGATGGTGGCCTCGTAGAATGAGTTTGGGAGTGTCCCTCCCTCTGCAATATTTTGGAAGAGTTTGAGAAGGATAGGTGTTAGCTCGTCTCTAAATGTTTGATAGAATTCGCCTGTGAAGCCATCTGGTCCTGGGCTTTTGTTTGTTGGAAGGTTTTTAATCACAGTTTCAATTTCAGTGCTTGTGATTGGTCTGTTCATATTTTCTATTTCTTCCTGGTTCAGTCTCGGCAGGTTGTGCATTTCTAAGAATCTGTCCATTTCTTCCAGGTTGTCCATTTTATTGGCATAGAGTTGCTTGTAGTAATCTCTCATGATCTTTTGTATTTCTGCAGTGTCAGTGGTTACTTCTCCTTTTTCATTTCTAATTCTGTTGATTTGAGTCTTCTCCCTTTTTCTCTTGGTGAGTCTGGCTAATGGTTTATCAACTTTGTTTATCTTCTCAAAGAACCAGCTTTTAGTTTCATTGATTTTTGCTATTGTTTCCTTCATTTCTTTTTCATTTTTTTCTGACCTAATCTTTATGATTTCTTTCCTTCTGCTGGCTTTGGGGTTTTTTTGTTGTTCTTTCTCTAATTGCTTTAGGTGCAAGGTTAGGTTGTTTATTCGAGATGTTTCCTGTTTCTTGAGGTAGGCTTGTATTGCTATAAACTTCCCTCTTAGCACTGCTTTTGCTGCGTCCCATAGGTTTTGGGTCGTCGTATCTCCATTGTCATTTGTTTCTAGGTATTTTTTGATTTCCCCTTTGATTTCTTCAGTGATCACTTCGTTATTAAGTAGTGTATTGTGTAGCCTCCATGTGTTTGTATTTTTTACAGATCTTTTCCTGTAATTGATATCTAGTCTCATAGCATTGTGGTCAGAAAAGATACTTGAAATGACTTCAATTTTCTTAAATTTACCAAGGCTTGATTTGTGACCCAAGATATGATCTATCCTGGAGAATGTTCCATGAGCACTTGAGAAAAATGTGTATTCTGTTGTTTTTGGATGGAATGTCCTATAAATATCAATTAAGTCCATCTTGTTTAATGTATCATTTAAAGCTTGTGTTTCCTTATTTATTTTCATTTTGGATGATCTGTCCATTGGTGAAAGTGGGGTGTTAAAGTCCCCTACTATGATTGTGTTGCTGTCGATTTCCCCTTTTATGGCTGTTAGTATTTGCCTTATGTATTGAGGTGCTCCTATGTTGGGTGCATAAATATTTACAATTGTTATAGCTTCCTCTTGGATCGATCCCTTGATCATTATATAGTGTCCTTCTTTGTCTCTTGTAATAGTCTTTATTTTAAAGTCTATTTTGTCTGATATGAGAATTGCTACTCCAGCTTTCTTTTGATTTCCATTTGCATGGAATATCTTTTTCCATCCCCTCACTTTCAGTCTGTATGTGTCTCTAGGTCTGAAGTGGGTCTCTTGTAGACAGCACATATATGGGTCTTATTTTTGTATCCATTCAGCCAGCCTGTGTCTTTTGGTGGGAGCATTTAATCCATTTACATTCAAGGTAATTATCGATATGTATGTTCCTATTCCCATTTTCTTAAATGTTTTGGGTTTGTTATTGTAGGTGTTTTCCTTCTCTTGTGTTTCTTGCCTAGAGAAGTTCCTTTAGCATTTGTTGTAAAGCTGGTTTGGTGGTGCTGAACTCTCTCAGCTTTTGCTTGTCTGTAAAGGTTTTAATTTCTCCATCGAATCTGAATGAGATCCTTGCTGGGTAGAGTAATCTTGGTTGTAGGTTTTTCTCCTTCATCACTTTAAGTATATCCTGCCACTCCCTTCTGGCTTGCAGAGTTTCTGCTGAAAGATCAGCTGTTAACCTTATGGGGATTCCCTTGTGTGTTATTTGTTGCTTTTCCCTTGCTGCTTTTAATATGTTTTCCTTATATTTAATTTTTGACAGTTTGATTAATATGTGTCTTGGCATGTTTCTCCTTGGGTTTATCCTGTATGGGACTCTCTGTGCTTCCAGGACTTGATTAACTATTTCCTTTCCCATATTAGGGAAGTTTTCAACTATAATCTCTTCAAATATTTTCTCAGTCCCTTTCTTTTTCTCTTCTTCTTCTGGGACCCCTATAATTCGAATGTTGGTACGTTTAATGTTGTCCCAGAGGTCTCTGAGACTGTCCTCAGTTCTTTTCATTCTTTTTTCTTTATCCTGCTGTGCAGTAGTTATTGCCACCATTTTATCTTCCAGGTCACTTATCCTTTCTTCTGCCTCAGTTATTCTGCTATTGATCCCATCTAGAGTATTTTTAATTTCATTTATTGTGTTTTTCATCGTTGCTTGGTTCCTCTTTAGTTCTTCTACGTCCTTGTTAAATGTTTCTTGCATTTTGTCTATTCTATTTCCCAGATTTTGGATCATCCTTACTATCATTATTCTGAATTCTTTTTCAGGTAGACTACCTATTTGCTCTTCATTTGTTAAGTCTGGTGTGTTTTGACCCTGCTCCTTCATCTGCTGTGTGTTTTTCTGTCGTCTCATTTTGCTTATCTTACTGTGTTTGGGGTCTCCTTTTCACAGGCTGCAGGTTCGTAGTTCCCGTTGTTTTTTGTATCTGTCCCCAGTGGCTAAGGTTGGTTCAGTGGGTTGTGTAGGTTTCCTGGTGGAGGCAACTAGTGCCTGAGTTCTGGTGGATGAGGCTGGATCTTGTCTTTCTGGTGGGCACGTCCACGTCTGGTGGTGTATTTTGGGGTGTCTGTGGCCTTATTATGATTTTAGGCAGCCTCTCTGCTAATGGATGGGGCTGTGTTCCTGTCTTGCTAGTTGTTTGGCATAGGGTGTTCGGCACTGTAGCTTGCTGGTCATTGAGTGATGCTGGGTCTTGATGTTGAGATGGAGATCTCTGAGAGATTTTTGCCGTTTGGTATTACGTGGAGCTGGGAGGTCTCTTGTGGACCAGTGTCCTGAAGTTGGCTCTCCCACCTCAGAGGCACGGCCCTGATGCCTGGCTGGAGCACCAAGAGCCTTTCGTCCACACGGCTCAGAGTAAAAGGGAGAAAAAATAGAAAGAAATAAAGAAAGAGGCTATAATATAGTGAAGTAAAATAAAGCTATTATAAAGCAAAGCTATACAGACAAAATCTCACCCAGAAGCATATACATATACACTCACAAAAAAAGGAAAAGGAAAAATTAATATATCCTGCTCCCAAAGTCCACCTCTTGAATTTGGGATGATTCGTTGTCTATTCAGGTATTCAACAGCTGCAGGCACATCAAGTTGTTTGTGGAGTTTTAATCCGCTGCTTCTGAGGCTGCTGGGAGAGATTTCCCCTTCTCTTCTCTGTTTGCACAGCTCCTGGGGATCAGCTTTGGATTTGGACCCGCCTCTGCGTGTAGGTCGCCTGAGGGCCTCTGTTCCCTGACCAGACAGGACGGGGTTAAAGGAGCAGCTGCTTCGGGGGCTCTGGCTCACCCAGGCCGCGGGGAGGGAGGGGTACAGAGGAGGCGGGGCGAGCCTGCAGCGGCAGAGGCCGGCGTGACGTTGCACCAGCCTGAGGCGCGCCGTGCGTTCTCCCTGGGAAGTTGTCCCTGGATCACAGGACCCTGGCAGTGGCGTGCTGCACAGGCTCCCGGGAGGGGCGGTGTGGAGAGTGACCTGCGCTCGCACACAGGATTTTTGGAGGCGGCAGCAGCAGCCCCAGCGTCTCACGCCCGTCTCTGGGGTCCGCGCTGATAACCGCGGCTTGTGCCCGTCTCTGGAGTTCGTTTAGGTGGCGCTCTGAATCCCCTCTCCTTGCGCGCCGCGAAACAAAGAGGCAAGAAAAAGTCTCTTGCCTCTTCGGCAGCTGCAGACTTTTTCCCGGACTCCCTCCCGGCTAGCTGTGGTGCACTAACCCCTTCAGGCTGTGTTCACGCCGCCAGCCCCAGTCCTCTCCCTGCGATCCGACCTAAGCCTGAGCCTCAGCTCCCAGCCCCGCCCGCCCCGGCGGGTGAGCCGACAAGCCTCTCGGGCTGGTGAGTGCTGCTCGGCGCCGAGCCTCTGTGCGGGAATCTCTCCGCTTTGCCCTCCGCACCCCTGTGGCTGCGCTCTCCTCCGTGGCTCCGAAGCTTCCCCCCTCTGCCATCCGCAGTCTCTGCCCGCGAAGGGGCTTCCTAGTGCGTGGAAATCTTTCCTCCTTCACGGCTCCCTCCCACTGGTGCAGGTGCCGTCCCTATTCTTTTGTCTCTGTTATTTCTTTTTTCTTTTGCCCTACCCAAGTACGGGGGGAGCTTCTTGCCTTTTGGGAGGTCTGACGTTTTCTGCCAGCGTTCAGTGGGTGTTCTGTAGGAGCAGTTCCACGTGTAGATGTATTTCTACTGTATCTGTGGGAAGGAAGGTGATCTCCCCGTCTTACTCTTCCGCCATCTTCTCGCTACCTCTTCATTCATTTCTTGAGTGCTGTTACAATTATTTGCTTCAGCCAACATGATCTGAAATGCATACGAAAAAGCATATAAGTATTTGAATTTTCAATGAAAATCTCAATCCTAATTAACTATAAATCAGTAAAGCCGGGTAGCCTGAGGTAGGTTAAAATGAGAGCTTTGTACATGAAAGGGTACATATGCCCCTAAATCTCAGAATTTCCTAGTTGCAAACCTCCAAATCACTACATGCAACTTTCTTGACTTCAGTTACCTTCCTAAGAGAAGTGAAAGCAGGTTAACCAAGCCAAATAGGAGTCTATGTCATCAGAGAATAAGTCTTTTTTGTTGTTGTTCATGTAGCAAATGCCATAGGTTTTAATGGGAGTAGACTTCTGGCCCTGTCACGGTGAGAATGTGGAGTGGAACAAAGTTAGAGTTTATGCTCTCCTGATTAGCTGAATTACACCCCTGGGGCCTGAGGCCTCGAAGGAGTAGTGTTCCTTTAGCAGTTTCTTTGTGCCCCTCTTCAGAGACTTAGCACATTACTGTTTCATCAAGTTATCAGCATGCTTATTTTATCTTCCCTTGTAAGACAAAGTTCTTTAAGGTCAATAACCATGACTTATACTTCTTAGTAGGTATATTTACAGTATTGCCAATTACTGAGCATTGCAATAGATTATGCTCAAAAATGCATAATTTCTTTTAATAAAAGAGACAAGGTATGCTATCAGTTGACAGGAAGGAAGCGTTCTCAGACACTTTCTCAGGATAGACTATTTCAGACATTTGCCAAGATTCCTATCTTACTCCTCATGTCCTAACTGCACTGTCTATTAGATGTGCTGGTTTTGTTTGTTTTCTTTTCTGCTCATCTCAAATCAGAGGTAAGTTGACACTGGCACAGGAATAATCACTGCAAAGTATGACACCTGGCTCTCCAAAGTTATGGTCACCTCTCTTCAAATTGGAACGTGGTCACGAAGGCCGTACTATATACAGCAGCTTCTCCACGAGGGCTGTGTGCACGTTCAGGAATATCATGGAAGGCAGATGGGGGCTGGCCACACCGCAGCCTCCCCAGTTCATCTGCTATAACAATTACATTTTTAACTATGCCAGATGCTGTATCCGAGCATTTTCCTGTTTTCAATTATTTTATTTAATCCTACATAGAAGTTTGAATAAGGTCTTATAATCCATATTACAATGTTTATATAAAAACTGAGGAGTTAAAATAAAAATGACTGGGTATGATTTGGCTCTGTATAATTTTAATATGAAATCTCCTTTTGTCAAAATAGAGAGTTCTTCTGGTACTTGATGAACACCAGACATAACAGTACACTGTTTACTCACCCTTCCATGAAAACCAGCTCATTGAAGAGAAGATTGACCGTTTAGGATCTTTCTTTTTCTTTTTCTCTGTCCCTCTCCAGTGAATTGACTATGTTGAGTTTGAACCAAAACTACATACTACAGACAGGTAGTGGGAAAGTCTGCAAGTCTTCACTTTCTGACATCTTTTTTTTTTTTTCCACCGTGTTTTAAAGTTTATTTTTTAGGAGGCACTGGGAAACTGCATGGAGTCTATAGAAAGGATTTAATGTCAAATGGGTTAAGCTCTTTTTTTAAATTTTATTTTATAGTATGGTTTATTTACAATGTTGTGTTAGTTTCAGGTGTACATCTGACATCTTCTTGAGACAAAAATATGATTCTGTTTTTCTGATTTTCTCCTTTTACATTGCAGGGTTACTGGTAGTTTCTGCTCACTCAGCTCCTGAATCGTAACATTACATTAGTAAAGGTATTTACTGTAATATTTACAATATTGCCTTCATTGCCTACTTGTTCAGAGAGTGGATTGGGGTATGTGATTCAGTCTCTAGTTTATTAAATGATAATGAAGATATCAATCATACTTCAAACAAAATATTACTGGGAGATTAGAGTATATTTAACCTGGAGTTATTGCATTTATCTAGGACAGTCTCGATCATATTTCTCAATAGTTATTCTCACTTGTATATTCTGTAAATAAAAATAGCACTATTTCTGAGCTTGTTTGGAGCTTTTTGGTGATAGGGCAGTGCAGAGAAATTGATGTTATACTTGGTAAAGTGTTAGTTGCCTTGGAAATTACCTGTCTTAATTATCCTATACTGTTTCATCTCTTGACTATAATATCATCTAATTTTCTTAGAGTTAACCTTTAATTTCCTTTTTATTTTTAACAAAATATTTTAATAAACTTTTAATAAATTTGCCTTATAAATCTTTTATTCTTGAAACAGTTTCTGAAGACTGTGTATCGGAATGTTGTAAAAATTTTTTTTTGTCAATGTGTATTAAGTGAACAAGATTTGCTCAAGATATCTATAATGTAACCTTAGTCTGCTCAGGCTGTCATAATAAAATACCATAGGCTGGGTGATTTAAACAACAAAAAGTTATTTCCACAGTTCTGGAGGCCGGAGGTTCAAGACCAGGGTACCAGCCTGAACGGGTTCTGGTAGACACTTTCTTCCTGGCTTGCAGACGGCATCATATCTTTGTGCTCACGTGGCCTTTCTTCAGTACAAGTGCATGGACAGAGAGAGGGGACTCTCCCTCTTTCTCTTCTTATAAGGTCACCAATCCTATTGAATTAAAACCCCACCCTTACAACCACTTTTAACTTTAATGACCTCCTGAAAGCACTATGTCCAAATACAATTATATTGGAGGTTAGGACTTCAACATATGAATTGAGAGTAGGGGACACAATTCAGTCCATAGCATTCTGAGTTCTACACATTTCTAATTTGTACCCTACTAATGACAAGGGTTTTGATTATGCATTGTTTGATTGATTGATCGATTGAGTAACCTGTGCATTCATCAAACACTTGTAGACAACTTCTTATATGTCAGGCAATATACTGGTGTTGAAGTTATGAAGATTAAAAGCCCTTATTTTTGCCTGCTCTGAGTCCAAGTATAGTGGGGTAATCAGTCAGGTACAAAGAACTGCTATAATCAGGAGACTTGAGCAGTAGAATTTAGTTGAAGAAATGAGAGAAGGGAAACAAGAAGTAAATCTATAAGTATGTAGAAGGCTTGAGTGACAGTATTAACCAACTTGAGATAATTGAAATTTATAGAACATTCCAACCAACAACAGCAGAATACACATTCTTTTTAGGCTCATATGTAGCATTCAGTAAGGTATATCATATGCTAAGCTTAAAAGCTAGTCTGAATGAACTTAAAAGAATTGGAAATCATAAAAAGTATTTCAGTAACAAAACAGAAATAAATTAGAAATCTGTGACAGAAAAATACCTGAAAAACTTCCAGATGTTTGGAAATTAAAATATACATTTCCAGCTGATTCGTGAGTCAAAGGTGAAATCATAATGGATATTAAAAATACTTTGACCCAGATTAAAAAAATTAGATACATTAAAATTTGTTTCATGCAGCTAAAGCAGTGATTAGCCTCAGTCTCTTTCCTCAGGGAGTTAAAATCCTTGGATGATCAAGAACTAGGAGGAAGCTGAGAGCTCATTCTGTTTTTCAGAAGCATTTCGATCAATATATTGTTTTAGAAGCAATATATTGGGGGGATGGGAGGTAAAATGTAAGGTTTAAGTTTTATTATTTTAACTGCTTTATTGAGAAATAATTTTCATACATAATAATGTATCCATCTTAAACATACAGTTTGATGAGTTTTGGCAAATGAATAGGGCAGTAAAACCGCCAAGATATGAAACATTTCCCTCACCCAAAATATCCCTCATGTCACTTTCAAATTGATCTCCTTCCCCCACTCCCAGCCCCAGACACCCCCTGATCTGCATTCTGTCCCTGTATTTTTGCCTTTACTAGGATTGCTTATAAATGGAATCATTCAATATGTAGTCTTTTTGTCTGTTTTTTTTAATCACTTAACGTAACGTTGTAGAACTTCATCCATGCTCTATGTATTTATATTTCACTCTTTTATAACTGAACGATGTTCATTTTTAAAGATATACACAATTTGTTTTGCTGTTGTTAGACATTTGAGTTGATTCCAGTTTGGGGCTCTTATGAATAATGCGCCAGTGTACATTTGTTTACAAGTCTTTGCGTGGATATAAGTTTTTGTGTCTTTTGAGTGAGTTACTGGATCGTGTGGTAAGTGTAAATTTCCCAGTATCTTTCCTAGCCCTGAGTTCTACCCTTGGACACCTCAAGCTAGTAAGGCATTCACTTTTTGCCTTCCGGAGCTGCAGGTGGTTTGGGAATGCACTCAGTCAAGGGTGAGCATACTTGCAAATCTCACCAAGAGCTAGTTTCCCTTTCAAAGGTAGATCTCCTTGTAGTTTCTACCTGCTTTTTCCCACGTGGGTTCCCATGCTCATGTGTAGTTTACAGACAGCCAGGATTTGAGCAGAATTTATATTTATATTTTTAAATCTTAGTCCTTCTATGTTGGCTATTTTGCTTACAGGATTTCCCCCTTAAAATATCCAGCTGGTCTGCTGCTGCTTTGTACTTTATAATCTTCCACCTTGAGCTGCTAAGACCGTGGTTCTTCACCTAGTTTGAGGATGTAGGATGGCTTGTGAAGTACTCAAGGCAAGAAAACCACAAACTCACAGTTCTTGCCTGATACAGCAGCTATCTTTTTAAAGGTAAACTATTCTCAAGATTCTGCATGACTTTTGTAATTTCCTGTGCATTCAAATACTTATTCTTAATAACTTTGTCCAGATTTTATAATTGTTATATGTAGGAGGGATTCCCTGTCATTACCAGAAAGGTCTTATTATTTCTTTATTTATAGTATTTAACGAAGAAATATCTAGAAAGATATTCACCAAATGGTAAGTAGTTGTTATTTTCCAGTGGAGGAATTTCAGATAATTCAGATAATGTTTCTTTTTTATGCTTTTTTGATTTTTCAATTATGTTATCTTTATAATCAGAAAAAAGAACATTCTACTTTATTACTTTCATTTGTAATAGTTTTCAAGAACAAGAACACTGGAAGTTGGAGTTGAGGTGTAATTCTAGAGACTGTTAAAGTGCTTTTAAAAACAGAAGAGAATTATTTTGTAATTAGTATAGTTTTACATCTTATACGAAAACGTCCCATTAAGGTGGTACTTGAGAAGATTTGTTGGGCTTTCCCTCATAAGTAGCTTAAAATTTTGTCTTATTTATGCTATTAATTTGTATTAGTATAGCACACTTTTTAATAACACAATGTAGGTTTATGTTGTCTGATTAATTTCAATCATAATTAATATAATTTAGCTGACTTTTACAAAGCCACAGTATTATTTCTTTTAGGGGCATCTTCTGACCTGAAAAATGATACAAGCAGATAATAATAGCTGTTACTCATTGAGAATTGACCAAATGGCAGCCAGTGCTCTAAATGTTTTACATGTTTCTGAGCCATTTAATCCTCTAAATACCCCTACTAAGTAGGTTCAAATATGATCATCCTTTTATAGTTTAGGAAACTGAGGTTTAGAAAGATTGAGTGTTTCTCTAGGGTCGCTAAGTTGGTAAATAGCAGGGCTTGAGTTCCCTAGATTTGAATCCAGACTGCCTCTATGCCCACCATCTTTACCTCCACACTACACCATATGACGGAGAAATGTGAGTTTGAGGGTGAGGAATCGGATCTCATGGCCATTCTTTCTCAAAATTAAATGGTAAAAAATATTGCCAGAAAACTAGAAATCTCCTTCTTCAGACATCTCAGAAGGCTAAACTGGGCTAACATTTTGCCATGGTCCTTTAGCTATGGTCCAAATTAAATGCAAGATGATGTTTTCTAGATCTATAATTTAGTGTCTTGGTTCTCAGCTATTTTGGCCTAATGAAAAATTTAGAAATAAATATCCTCTCATACCCTGTACTCCAGAAACAACTCTTACTTTTTTGAACTTGGCACTCAATTCTCCCTTAATTTAAATTTCTAAAAAGTCAGACTGTTATTTCTTAAGGTCAGTTTAGTGGAAAGAGAAAGTACAGTACAGTACGGTCAGCTCTCCATATTCACGAGTTCCACATCAGTGATTCAACCAACCACAGATCAAAAATATGTTTTAAAAATTCCATAAAGTTCCAAAAAGCAAAACTTAAATTTGCTGCATGCTGGCAACTATTTATCTTACATTTACGTTGTATTTGCAACTATTTATGTAGTATTTACATTGTATTAGGTATTAGAAGTAATCTAGAGATGATTTACAGTATATGGGAAAATTGTGTAGCTTATGTGCAAATACTACATCATTTTATATAAGGGACTTGAGCATCTGTGGGTTTCAGTATCCCTGGGAGTCCTGGAACCAATCCCCCATGGATCCTGAGGGATGACTCTAGTATACAAGCCTTCATTTTTTCTCCATTTACCATTCTCTTCTTTCTTACTAGTAAAACCTCTTGAGTTTTAACTGTATAGCTGGCTGCTTGACCAAACTACAGTTGACTTTGAACAACACGGATTTGAACTGTATGGGTCCACTTATACGTGGATGTTTTTCGATCGTAAATACTGCAGTACTACATGATCCACTGTTGGTGGAATCCGTGGATACAGAAATGTGGATATGGAGAGCTGACTGTATAAGTTATAGTCACAGATTCAACTACTCAGAGGGTCGGCGTCTGTAACCCCCGCATTGTTCAAGGGTCAACTGTACATTTCCCTGCCTCCCTTTTAGTTAGATGTGTTAATCTGACTAACTTCTGACCCAAATAATGTAAACTGAAGTGAAATATTCAATTGAAGTCACATCTTGCAAAAGGAAAGTGTTTATTTTCCACTTCCTTTTTTCCCCCTTTTCTGCTAGCTGGAAAAATGGATATAAGTGAACCAGCTGCCTTGGATCCAGAGATTAAAACCGTGTATTGAGAATGGCAGGGTCAACCTATCTGCCCTGGATCACTTTCTTCTATATAGCTAAATGAAAGAAAATTTGTTCTTCCCGTGTTATCTAAATGATGTGTTTTAAATCTATCTGATTTAAATCATGTGTTTTAAATCTATGCTATTTAAATCATGTATTTTGTTATCTCTTTGTTACAATAAAGAATCCAAATGTAAAAGTTGGTGTCTGAAAGTGGGATGTTGTCATAATAAAGCCCAAAATATGTGGTACAGGCTTTGTAATCAGGTAATGGGAGGCCAGGGTCATATATTGTAGCCTGGAAAGCTAGTGGCTCTTGTTATACTGGGGAAAAACATTTAGTAAAACAGTTACCTGTGATAATTTTAGAGATATGCCACATCTTTCCTGGAACTTCAATTCCAGGGTAAGTGGCTAGAAAAAATAAAAATGTTGATGTACTTTAGCAGATTCTTTCTCCTTTTAGTAAGCAACTAGGAGAGAGATGGATTTAGCCAATTATTAGCCAGTTTGCAAGGAAAAATTGAAAGAAACAAAACCCTTCTAATGGAACACTCTCTGTCCCATTAATCAAAATAAGCACTGATCCTAAAATATCAAGATATGATATTTTTCCAGAGGAAGATTTTTTTTTTGGTCATAAAACCAGTGTCAGCAGTCACTAAAGAGTCCACAATAATGATATTTCAAAGTCAAAATTTTATCTGGATTAGAAATAGAGAGGCCATCTCAGGTTGTGAGAACAGAGTGGTTGGAAACTTAATTTTTGTTCACTCTTTTCACCTGCCAGCTTTTGGGGTAATTTGATTGTCAAAGAGTGAATTTGTTGAAAAGGGGGGAATATCTAATTGGTTGAAAAGTAGAAGAAATATTAATGTCTGTTGTATGACAAATCAGTGTTAAAACACTCAGATTATAACCAAGACAAATGTTTTACATTCCAAAAAAAAAAAAGTCAATCTATATTGACTGTGAGTTCAGTAATTTGGACCTTAGAAGATTAGAAAAGCCAAATATATCTGAACCCCAAACAGCAGAAAAGAGGATGGCTGCTGAGAGCCTTTCTAGAAGATGCGATATTAAACGTTCTTAGAAAATTGGAGCGACCAGCTTCCAAGGTCAGTTTAATGGTATTGTCCTTCTATCCATGCTACTGTTTCAGATGGCCTCAGGTAATTGCCATTAAATTGAGGTGGGAGGCGGAGCAGTCTAAGCCCATGAACTAGTATATAAATGAAAGTCTGAAGTCATAAAAGCTATAACCAGAGAAGATTCTTTCACTTTGGTTACTTCAAATGGAGCTGACTGGAATCAAAGTGATGAAAAGGAATCATTGCTAACCACAGGGCTGGCCTGCAAGAGCCTGTGGTTGCCGAACCTGTAAAACAACCTGTTTCCCAAGGTCTACACCAGCAGCATAAGGCCGTAAGGACATATTCTTCAGCCCCATTTCCATTTTTGGCCACAGAGAAGAAATTGCAAGAAGACGAAGGAAGGACTACAGAGAACACTGGACAAAGGAGTTATTTCCAGAAACCATGGCAAACAGTAGTGCTAATCAAGGCACTTACACAGCATGAGGTCTTCAAAATTCACAATCAGCAGGATTGGATGATTAGTTTCTCCTCCCTCTTTCTTTTGAATTTGAGTTTTTATTGTAGTTATATTGTTCCAGTCCCACCATTGTATATTGGGGGTGTATGTGGAAGGCATTTGTCTTTTAGCTTATAAGTTGCAGGACCACTTCCTGTGATGGAAAGTACTGTACTTCACCCAGATGGATGACTTTTTTGTTGGCTGTAACTCTGCACTCTCTCCCTCAAGGAGGAATGAGAATGTTTTATGTAAACAATAAAGATGTGTATGGATATATGTGTGGCCAGAGGGTGTCACCATGGATGTAACTGTTGGCTGTCCTCGATATCCTTTCTGTTTATTAATAGAATCTTTACTGGTAGAACATGAATGGTCAGGTAGAGACTACATTTCTCAACCATCCTAGAAAGTAGGTGAGAGTGTGTGATTACGATCTGGCCAATGGGCTGTGAATAAATGTGATGTATGCAACTTCTGGTCACGGCTGTTAGGTAGAGGTTGCTTGCTGTTCCCTCTTCCTGCTCTGTCTGCTCTGTGGGGGATGAAGTCGAGTGGAACTTGAACAGTTGAAGCTTCGTTGCAAGGGAAGCAGCTTAGCCTGTGTCTTAGACATGAGTAACTTCTGCCCACAGTTTAATCTATTACAACTGGCCACATGACTTGTGGGCAAACCTTACTAAGCCTGAACTTTTTATCTCCAAAAGGAAATATTTTCCATTCTAGTCTCCTGATTATGGGTGATTCCTATGTGACAAATATATCCTAAGAATGCTGAAACATTTTCCCATATACAACTTTAACATCATTTTTAATGCATTACAGCTTACTTTAAAAATGATAAACACAAATTAGGACAAAGATATTCCTTGCATTAAACTATTCTTTTGTGGAGGACTAGTCATATAATTTTTGGTGTCATTTCTTATGAATTATTCAAGAGAAAAAATGTAATCTGTACCAGGATATTTATAAAAATGTTGCACATTTCTTTTTAAGAGGAAAAAATATAAAGGCTCTGTAATAGAAGAGTAATTAAGCAAGCAGTGATATGTTATCTTTATAAAATATTATACCATCATGTGGTGCTGGATATATTACTTTTACCTTCCAGATTCTGCTCTGTGCTGCAGGACGCTGACCTGCTTGGACTTTATCAGCAGGTTTCCTTTTCATCTGGTCATGGCCATGAAAAACACTGGTAGGAGATCAGAGGCCAGGAGGAGAGCAAGGCATCGATATATATTCTCCAGATTCCCTCTTTGCAGGACCACTGCAGGCTGTATGGGTCACTGAGCCCAAAGTGAGGACTCCTGTCACCCAGACCTCTGCACAGAGCACTTTACATCTCTGGGATGAGTAACTATTCCCAACCCTTGTCTCTTCAGTCATTGGGTTGGGACCAACACCCTGGTTACTACCCCTTGGATACTGCACTACCTCTTTGGTTTCCCCATACCCAGCCCATATTTTTATAAATTGTCCCTTTATTGAACTATCCCTAAATTAGTCAATTG
This sequence comes from Eschrichtius robustus, assembly GCF_028021215.1. NCBI lineage: Eukaryota > Metazoa > Chordata > Mammalia > Artiodactyla > Eschrichtiidae > Eschrichtius > Eschrichtius robustus. Next base: position 95,596,589 of record NC_090831.1, on the reverse strand, counting down.
GAGTGTGCCATCTATTTTTTTCTTGGGTCCCTGGCTGGTATGCAAAATAAAATTTTATATACTATGATCATTTTAATACAAAATATGATATGTAAGGTTAAAGATCAAAAGGAAAAACACAAACTAATGGAATAATCTGTTATGGTGGTAAGATAAAAGGTGAGCATATTTTCTTCCTTAATTACATTTATTATTAGGATAGAGTTGTTTTATTAGTTAAAAAAATGTAAAATTGTTGCTAGGATATTTTGTCAGGTGGATTTTCTTAGCTTTGCCTTACTACCTAGGTAAGAATGTATCATTAACATATTGAATTTATGTAAATCACCCTAATCATCTGCTTTCTCTTTTTCTGCTCCTAGGACACAGAATTGCTAGAGAAAGTTTTAGAAGCAATCTGACTTAATTTTAGTCAGAGTTCTTCATTTCAAGTGAAGGAAGCAGATTCTGGCTGATTCACCAGAAGTTTGTTAAGTAGATATTAGGAGCCCACAGATTCACTGGGAAAAGAACAAAAAGCTCAACACTAAGCCTGCAGGAACATACTCCAAACTGCAGAATGTCTCACTGTGAAGACTTTGATCATAACTTACTAAGCACTAGATTCTACAGCTTGCCTTGCTGATGTCCAGGTATTTGATTTTGTTGCAAACTCAACTATTGCCTGAACTTGCTGTGTGTGGCTGCCCTTGTAGCCACCACTGCTTGGTAAAGTCCAGTGGCTCTGCCAGCATTCTTGCTGCAAGGTGGACCCAGAGTGCACTCCATCCTCACGTGGCTGCCTCTTAAACCAAAATCTCACTCTGCCTCATGATATTGGTGGCCTCTCCTTATGTGCTTGTATTTCAGCCACAAGGGTGGGAAATTGCATTCCAACTTCTTTTGGGGGCAAATAGGACATGGGTATTTCTCCAATGTAGAAGATATATTAGTTTGCCACTGCTGCCAGCACCACAGTCTGGCTTAAACAACAAAAACTTACTTTATCAGATTTCTAGAGGCTAGAAGTCCCAGAGTAAGGTGTTAGCAGAGTTGGTTTCTTCTAAGGGCTTCTCTCCTTGGATTATAGATGGCTGTCTTCTCTCTCTGCCTTCACGTATTCTTTCTTCTCTGTGTGTCTGTGTCCTAATCTCCTCTTCTTATAAGGACACTGGTCAAATTAGATGAGGGCCTACTCCAATAACCTGATTTTAACCTAATAACCTGTTTAATTACCCTGTCTCCAAATACCACCATATTCTGAAGTATTGAGATTAGGACTCCAGCATATGAATTTTGAGGTGACACAATTCAGCCCAAAACATAAGGGTATTTAAAAAGCATGGCAACTAAATGCAGTGGATAATGCTGGATTCGATTTTAGAATGATATATAAGAGAACAATATTGCTATAAAGGAGAAAACTGGGGCAATTCAAGAAATTCAAATATAGACTATGTATTAGATAATTGTTTCATCCATGTTAAATTTGCTAAATTCAGTCATTGTACTATGGTCATGTAAGAGAAGGCCTTTGTTTCTAGGAGTTTCATACTGAAGTATTTAGAAGTATATATCATGATGCCTGAGATTTAATCTCATTGCTGTGCTATTTTTGTACCTAAATGGAAGGCTCAGATTTTTTTCAAAACAAACAAAAAAATTTTTAAAGGTGATGGGAGGTTGCAAAAATATAGGAAAATACATTAAACCACCCTTGACTGCCTCTCATTGATATATACTGTTCTTCAAATTCTGAAATAAACAACTCCTGCTAAATGCAATGCAACTCTCACGCTTCTGAATAAATACTGGTTTATTTAGTGATAGAGAAATTCCAGGTGATGACAAGATCCATGGAAATAGATGAGAGAATTTGAGTGAAGGTACAGATCATCATTGTTGAGAAAGTCAAGAAAGTGTGAGGCTGGGGTATTAAAAATATTTTTTACATGGATGTAGGATGTCCTTCACAGGATAATAGAATGGATTTTGTTGACTGCAAATAGTGAGACAGGCTTCAGAATGGCTGTCTCTGAAGAAGTGACTAGGAAGTTAGTAGAATTGAATGGTGGAAAAAATATATAGGAGGGTGTGCGAGTTACATGTCATTTACTTCGAAGGAAAGGTGGAAATGGAAGGGAAATGCCAACAACATCCTGACTTTGTAATGTGTTGGACATGAGAGAAGGCGGGACCGCGATTTCCAGAGCTCTACAAGGGAGGGATTGGCCTTGAGGGAAGATCAGGTTTCAGTTAAAGCCAAAAAAAGGGAGGACTAGGTAGGTCCTTAAAGAACTTGTGGGCTATAGGACAGGTTGCTATTGAGGGGTCAGAGATTGTAAAAAAACTTTGAATAATATTAAGTAGAAGTACAGTAAGTGCCCTACATACGAACCTTCAAGTTGCGAACTTTCAAAGCTGCAAACATGCTACTACCCAGACATTACTGGATCGTTTTTTCAAGAGGGTAGATAGAACTGAATCCAGCAAGGAACCAGAACCTGTGCCGTCAACATCAGGCGTGAGTGAAATTGCAGCTCGCCCTCCGTCTCCTATTGCTGACGATCCTTCAGCTCTACCACCTGCCACCTCCTTTCCGTCCTCTAGTCAGTAACTCTTCTTGCCTGTTCACTCAATGCCAGCCCCTGTATGCCAGCTGTTGTATTACTGTACTTTTCAAGGTACTGTACTGTAAGATTAAAAATGTATTCTTTCTTTCTTTATTTTTTAATGTATTATTTGTGTGAAAAGCATTATAAACCTATTACAGTACAGTACTATATAGCCGATTATGTTAGTTGGGCACCTAGGCTAACTTTGCTGGACTTACAAACAAACTGGACTTATGAACACGCTCTCGGAACAGAACTCGTTCGTATGTGGGGGACTTACTGTATGTATGCAAAGTGTCCCTTTAACACTGAATTGTTTTTCTGCAATTGTCCAATGAGATATTCCAACTTTGTTTAGTCTCTAAGGTTAAAATTTTAAACAGTGTTAGTGTACAGTGTCTAAAGTTGCTCTCCAAAACAATCAGAGAAATATTGGAATTTTCATTGTTAGATAATGTCTCAAAATTGTAACATTCAAGGGTTTTGTTTCTTTATAAAAATTATAACATTCTCATTTTAATTAATTTATTAAAATTTTAATGGAAAAAGAATAAAACACAGCACAACATAAATTTTAAAAATATATGTAGATTCACTGGTAGGAGATTATTTTAACATCAGCAAAGAAGAGATCGTAGAAGAGGGTTTTAAGGAAAAGCTAATGTGACCTTAAAGGAATTTGCACTCTTTGGTCTCCACACATGTGCAGTTATCACAGAGTTCCCAGACTCCAAGTGTTTATTCACATCTGTCAGCTAAATCATAGATCCAAATGCGAAACGTAACACTCAGGAACATTATGTGGATTTGTGACACTCCCTGGAGGACTTTGGGTCCATAAAGCAATGAATGGATTATAAGAAGACATAAATATGGTATTTTCATCTATGACAGATGCAATCTTACTCCACTGTTATTTATATTATATAAGGAAAACCGAACCTATTTTCCTCAGTCGAACTGAAGGGAGGCACCCTTAGGGATGAATAAATGAATATCTCACTATGAATTTCCAATTCCTATGAATTCATCTTTGAAAACATCATGTTTTAGAGATTTTTTTAAATGGCTGATGTTTGTTTATTTTTATACTTATGTGAAAAAAATGGAACTAAAAGGAAAATGTGAGATGGAATTGTGATAACAGAATCATAAATTTTTCATTTTTTGCCATTATCCTGAATCCTGCAAAACTTACCTAACTTTGGATTCTAATGACCAGTTGGACACCCCAACCAGGTTCCTATAAAGCCTGCTTTGAGTCTCTTAACATGCTTTGTGTCTCTTAACATGCTTTGCAGCCTCATCTCCAGTTCATGTTAAGGAGGTAGGATGTATGGAGTTCTGGAAAGAGCACAGGTTTTGAATTTAGAGGAGCAATGCTCTAGTATTAATTCCACCTAGAATCTATCTTTATAAACTTGAAGATCTTGGATTGAACTAGGAGATGCTCTAAGCTTTGTATACCTTTAAAATGATACTAAGCTTTTGTATCACTATTTATACTAATTTCAATTTTAATTGACAAAACTTTATATTGTATGTTTTAAGGTGGTCTAATTGTTTGTTTATCTTCATATAAAATCTTCAATGTCCTCCCAATGGTGTATCAACTTATAAAAAATCCTCCTGAACCCGATAAAAATTGTTAGGGAAAATATGTAGTCCAAGACTGAAATATGTTTTCCTTTATTGACTAGAACTGATTAAGATATAGTGAATTTATGTTGATGGACAGTGTGGCATTGTAGAAGGAACCAGTAGCATGTCAGTATATCTGAATTTCAATTTTATCTTCTGTAAAATATTGCTAAGGATCCCAAATGTTCCTAATGGCAGGAAATAATGTATATGATATAGAAAGTTACCAGCCATTGAAAATGTTGAATTGGTTTTTGTTCTAAGATTATTTCGGATTTCTTTCCTATTATAATTTTTATATTATCCTAAGTTTTGTTTGAGTTTCTAATAGCGTCTTAAATAACTTGACATTTGGCTCTGTCATATTATCCTACCCTTATTTTCTTCTCTCCACTTTTTCTTTCTTATTTAGAATTCAAGCAAATAAACAGTGAACTTTCTTTACTGTCATTGTATTTTAATGCCACATCACAGTTTTAACTATTATCGAATTATAACAAATTTTAATACATTAGCGAGCCCCTTTGTTTCTTAATATTCTATTGTATTAACATGCATTTCTGAATAGTTCTGAAATTTAAAATTTGGAGTGAATTAAACCTCTGAATGTATTTTGAGAAAAATGATATGCTTATGTTATTTATTTTTTCTACTCAGTAATATGAAATACCTTGTCATTGCTTTTTGGCATATTTATGCTTGTTAATTGAGTTTCCTGATTTTCTTGCAACACACACACACGTCACAATTCTAACATTACATACATCCTTAAATGCTTAGTTTTGTTTACTATTCTCCTTACCAGAATCTCCTTTCACTGAGAATGGCTGGTATGGTGGAATGCTTTAGATTGAAATGTATGTATGAAAGTGTATATGCATGCCTGTGTCAATGCTAGTTTATAAAGCATGAAGATTCACTATTTCTCACAGGTGTAGAAGGTAGTTCACAACCTCACAATTTCCCAAAGACACAGTTTCTCAAAGACACAGATTCCTTTAGGATGAAGCTTAGTGATAAAGTTGATACAGCTGCTGCTACCATTTAGAGTGTTCTGTAAGATCCATGAAAATTGAAAATAAGCATAAAATATATTTGGCGGAGCCAAGAGAAAAACTCACTGAAAGGAAATAGAGGTATCAGAGCAACAGGAACTTGCTAGAAAATGGTGGACCATTCTGGTGGGAGTAGGACTTGGAAAGACTTGTGAACTCTTATCAGAGGACAAGAGACATCTGAGAGGATGGGGAATGAAGGGAGTTTCTTTTCAATAAATCTGTGAATTTCTCTCTTATTTCTCATCAATCCCTGTCTATGTCTTCCCACTCCATTCCTTCTGTTCGGATGCCTCACTTCCTCCCTAATATGGAAAGTGCATCTTTCTGTCATTCACCTTCACCTATCGGTCCTCTCAGCACCTGTGGTGAGTTCAAGGACTAATCCAGGTGATGCCCTCAGTGACTAAGGAAGCGTGTCTGCAGTGCTGGCATCCACCCACAGTTGACGAGACCTCACTAATAAGCCTGAAGATCCTTTAAATAGTGTCATGTTTTTCAAACTGGATTGCAGCTGCCTTGATAAAGAAACAGAATAATGTCAACAAGCCTTAACTTGTAGTGATAATGTGCAATAGTGTATATGAGATTTGATTCTTAGCATTCGATCTTTTTTGAGAGGCACTTCTCCAACATCGCAGGTTTAAATGTTTCTATTGATTTTCATGTCTGGATTTATTGTGAACATATAACCTCCAGTTAACCTAAAGCAGCCTTTCTGATTCCTTAAGCAAAACAATCAGTTAGAAAGACTTAACAACAGCACTCGAATGTGAGTGAGCTGTGAAAAATAATTGTATTTATGGTAGGCATTTGATGTGGTAAATTGTTGTCAACAGTTCAGTTTTCAGAATACATTATCTTAGTAAATGCCTTTTTCTGGGTCAAGGAAAACTTGCGTTGACTTGAAATTTCTCAAAATGATCTGCAAATTATCTATCTGTATAAACTATATATATAAAACAAAGAAAATTGGTTTTTATGGATCTACTGCTTCCTACAGCACAATCCCACCGCATACGTTTTCCATATGTTTATGGTGAAATTTTTAATTAGCTAAAATATTTAATTAATATTTTTCATATGTTTATAGTTAATATTTAATTCTCTCTTATTTAATTCTACTTCAAGCAGGAAACTTAACTGTGGAATTTAGAAAATTCCATAATATTCCCCCTACAAAATTCACACTTACTTTTTTGGAGGAAGTATCAGACATCTTATCTGAACTCTACGTTGTTACTGTTGGTCTATTCCTTGTTATCTAAAAGTATTGACTCCATTATTTTAAAATCTTTCTTCTTTGTTCTGCCTAGACCTGATTCTGCTCAGGCCTGACCAGGTTCTTATTGGTATGACTATATATGTCTAGAGTACCTAACTCTAAGCCCGGTATATGGTGAGTGTGTAATAATTGGTAGTTATTTTATCTTATTTTATTTTGAGGTAATCTTGCTTGAAAATTTCTTAAAAAATTAAACGGTGCTATATTTATTTGTTATGCCTTAAGATACAAAATATTTTGCAAAAATCAGCATATATATATTTAAACATTAACTTTTTATGAAGTAACTCTCACATAAACTATTTTTATTAGTTTTTAAATAAACTATTTTTATTAGTTTGTGTTAGTTTTGAAGCTTAGAATAGGTAAGTAATTCTACAGTCAAGGGTAGAAAGAGGGTTTATTTACATATGTTGTGCTTTATGTTATTTTAAGGAGTTGAAGCGTGAACCTATAGAATTTTCTAAATAAGTATTTATTCAAATAATCAATGTGGATGATTTACTGCCTACTTCATAGTACTGTTGTTTTATGCAAAATAGGATTGAAGAAATAAATGGCCTCTGACTTTTGGGAACAAATAAACTAATAGTATCAATTATACATAAAGACAAATAATTAAAATTCTAGAAAATACATGACAAACATCATAGAAGAGGTAAAACCAAAGTGATCTAAGAGTTTAGAAGTCGAAATACACCCATCTTCCCACAAGAGAAGAAGCTTTTTAGAAGAGGAAGCTATTAAATTTGACCTTCTTGTTCAATAAGCAGAGTGTATAATTATTTACCTGCCACTATAGACTGGAAGTCTGTGTCTCCCAAAATACATATGTTGAAAGCTAATAATCCTTAATGTGGTGGTATTAGGAGGTGGGATCTTTGGGAGATGATTAGCTCTGAGGGTGGAGTTCTTGTAAATGGGATTCGTGCCCCATAAAAGAGACCCCAGAGTGCTCCCTTGCCACTTCTACCATGTGAGGACACAGCAAGAAGACGACTGTCAATGACACAGGAAGCAGACCCTTACCAGACACTGAATCTGCTGGTGCCTTAATTTGGACTTTCTAGCCTCCAGAACTGTGAGAAATGTTTGTCATTTAAACCCCCAGTTTATGGTATTTTTGTCATAGCAGCCCAAGGGGGCTAAGATACCTACTAAGTTTTGAAAAGCCAAACAATATTATCTCAAAAATTTAACATATCTTACAATATCTGAATTTAAATGTTCAGTAAGTCAGAATAAATTGAGAGATATATGAGATCATATTTTCATTAAGTATAACAGTTAATCATGTCTGTATATATAAGAAGATTATACAAATTAATAAGGAAATAATGTGTTTCAATTATAATTGACAGGTAACATGAAGAAAAGGTTCTCAACAACAAAAAACAATAAACAAACATGAAGGAAAAAATATACAATCATGTTAGTAAGAAAAGAAGTATAAATCCGTTTAAGAGGTTAGCAGATAGCTGCATGTGCTAGATCAATGTATTTTAGTTGTTAAATTAAAGCAATAATAAGGCACCATTTTCTTTGGTTATTTGAATGTTAGACATTCCTCCCTTATTGATAAGGAAATAGAGCCTGCAGTTTGTAAACTCACAGAGGCCATTAGAGCCAGAGTTGACATTCGAAGCATTATTTATTACATTTTTTTTTTAAATTAAATAAAAAGAGGGACTTCCCTGGTGGTCCAGTGGTTAAGACTCCGTGCTTCCACTGCAAGGAGCTCAGGCTCAATCCCTGGTCAGGGAACTAAGATCCCACATGCCATGTGATGCAGCCAAGAAAAAAAATAAAATGAATAAATAAGTAAATAGAATAATAACTGACAAAAGTAACAAAATAAGCATGGTTATTTATTGCTGGTGGCAGGAAATGTGGCTTAAACTCTTAGAAAACAGTTTGGTGGTATGGAGCAAAGCCAGCATATTGTTGTGTCGTATACATTAGTCTCATTGGTGAAACTTAACTTCAAGTAATAAGTCAAGCAAAGGAAACGTGGACAAAATTCTTTTATTATTGTACTCTTTATAATTGCAAAATATCCAAAATCTGTATGTCCAAAACTAAGGATAAGATGTGGCAAAATGGAGTCTGAATTTTGTATGTTGTGTTGGAAACTATTGTTTGCCTCTTTGAGTTTACTCTCCACCTTTCTCCTTCCAACGCTGTGCCCTGTTGGCTGACTTGTGTGTACCACTTGTGTGGGTTCTCTCACCCTCTGGCTTTTGCCTGTGTTCAGCCAATGAATAGCATGCTCAAGAGTCTGGGGGAAAAGAGGAGAGTGAGGTTGGGATACATTCCCCCAGCTCCCTCCCTGCTGATGGCTGTGGTTGGCTGTGTCCCTTCATCAAATCTCCTGACTTCTGTAGGATAACCCCCTCCTTGGAGCGGTCTCTCTAGGCTCTTGGCACTGCTCACTGCCCTTTTCTCTAAAATCCTCTAATTACTAAAGCCTCCCCAAGTTACTAGCACAAGGTAGGGGCTACAGTATCTCTTGTTTTTCCTGAACACTGAGTTCCTTATTTAGCTCTTCTCAAATTGTCCATTTCAGCATGCCATACATTGGTTTCATGCCAGGATTCTAACTGGTATGAAGGTTGAGGTTTCCCTGCATTTTTAAAAATTGTAATTTATGTTAACAGAGAGTTTTTTCAATTTTGATAACATATGTTAAAAAGAAAAGAGCAAATTTTTAAAATTCAGCTTCATTGTCCCATTGTCATTGTAACTTTTACTTGTCCGAGAAACATTTTGTGATGGCCTTCTCTGTGCTGGCTATTGTCTTAGACACTTGAAATGTAAGATGTTCTGTGAAACTGTAACATATGAAACATTATCACCAGTGATACATGCAAAATACAAATCTGCCTGTTTATGATGTAGCTGTGATTCATAAAGACACTGTTAACCTGTTTTCCAAACATTATTTGCCAAGGATGAGACATGTATGTTCTTTAAGATTTTAATAATCTTTTATTCGATATTGCTAGAAGGTATTGCGTAACTTTATAGTATGTTATATTAATAAGCTTGTTTTTACACGTTAGAAAAATTAAGAGTCTATACAGGTCTTCAAAAAAGTTACAAAAAATACAAAAGTATACTTGAATCATGAACTTTCCAGTAAAGCATTAGGATTTTTCTTACAAATGGAGCTTCAAACACCTGAAATTTGAATTCAGATTGCAAGGTTTCATCAGACTGCTTGCAGAGACTTTGCGGGTCTTTTTTTTTTCCTGTCATTGATGTGTAGAGGAGCTATATACAAACCAGAGCTTTTGACAGAATTTGCCTCTGTGGGTTACAGGCCATAATACGTGGGAAGAGGTCAGTTTACTATTGTGGCTCAGTTTGACTCTGGGATCGAATGATCACTGTTCAAACTCCCACACATAATAGCTGTGTGACCTTTTGCAAAGTAATAATAGTATTTATCTTGTAAGGTTATTTTTGAGGTAAAATGAAAACAATGTTGGAATATAATAAGCATCACTAAATGTTACCTATTTTTTCCTTAGTACCACTACACTTGCGGAAGTAGAGGCATCAAATATTTCTAAACCCACTGACACAATATCAAAACCACCACCATCTTGGATAAAAGATTGTCTTGAGTGTGTTGTATATACTAAAAATGTAGTCCTATATTGATAACTTTTCTAGTACTTTGGTTTTTCCTTTTAGACAAGCAAATAGGGGTTTATTTCACAGTGTTTAGTTATAATAATTTTTTTCCTTCCTTCCTCCCTTCCTTCCATCCTTCCTTTTTTTCTTCTTTCTTCAAGTTGCTTCTAACTGCCACTGTCTAGTTGTGCTAGTATACACGTATGTTTTACATGTGTATAAATTTGGAGAGGTGTAGAAAAACAAATAGATGCACTGAAAAGATTAATGAGGCATATCAACCCAAACTAGCAATAGGGATGTGTTCTGTTTATCCAGAATGCTATAGCTATATACTAAATGTATTATAAGTTTATATTACCATAATAATGCATTTCTCCCTAGCTATTAATCTCAGCTACAGAATATCACATGTATATTTAATCTTCCTTCAAAGGGATCTAAGCTTATTTACATGTTCTATATGTAGCATAGTTTTAAGGACATTTTAATATTGGCCACTAATTTTATACTGTCAGAATGTTTTAATGTAATTACAAAGGAATGTAGCTACAATCTAAGCTTATTTAATCTACATTCTCTCTGTTTGACCTTTCCTGTAGGAACATATGAAGAGAAATCCATACCATTCTACAAAATTCCCAGTTTGAGGAAAAGAGTAAAAATAACAAAATTTCAGCACGAATTATTTTGTATAGTAACAACCTGCAATCTGAATCATACGGCAAGGAAAAACGAGATGATAACAAACCTAAACAAACAGCTTTCTTGCTGCTCACTTTCTTAATCTCTTTAAAATAAAATAAATAAAGCATTTCAATGAAATAAATTATTTATGAGGAGCACAGTACCTTCTGTACAATGACTATATTTACTTTCAAGTACTAATGCTTAGAGATAGTATGTACAAAAGTCGACATAATTATTTTCTTTATTTGACTGTGGCATCTGGATCTTCATCAAAGGACAAAGTGCAATTGGTTTGTTTTTTTCAAGTTATTTCTTATCTCAGTTGCATGTCAGAAAGATCATAGTGTTACTGTTTTAATTTTGATTGTTAACATAAAATTGGAATCCAAAGTAAAGGAAAATTGTGAAAATTAACTTGTTACAGGTATAAGAGAACAAAGCATGGTATTATGATAATGTAATCATTGAGAATCTGTGAAGTAAAATGTATTTTTAAAGACACAACGTTAATGTTTTCCTTTGAAATCTCCACGTAAAAATGGAAAACACAACTTTAATAGAAGACAGGCACCGGTAGTCTCTGAAGAATTACAACTTGGGAAATTAATAAAAATAGTATCTAAAATAGTATTAGTAAGATATGAAGCTCATTCATTAATGGTCTCTATGATAATATATCACTGAAAATGTTGCATGAAGGACAGTCTTTGATAGGATTATGTACAATAGAATAGCAAGATACTGGAATTAAAATTCACTGAGAAGATACATCTTGTGAACTGAAGGGTGAGAAGATAATAATGATGACATTAATAATAGTAAATAACAAGAATAAAATGATTCATATAAATAGAATTTCCATCAGCAACCATTATTATAATTATGGGAATGATAAGCTGGTAATCTACAGTAAATAGCTAATCTTTATTGATTCACTGTTTAATTTCTTCTTATTTTAAAGGCTTTAGAACTGCTGTCAATAACAATAATGTGTACAGGGGAAAAAGTTCTACCAAGGAGGAATCGGAAAAGAATATACTGCATCGTGCAACGTACAGCATCTCTAAAGAATCTTTGAAAAAATACATTTATATGCTATTGTTAGGGAAAAAGGAAAAAATGCATTCAAAAGATTTCCTCCCCTTTTTAAATAATTGCTGTGGGAGTTTTTTCTAACACAGTTTATGGGGGTTTCAGAGATAAAGTGGGAAAATACAGCGATCTTAGCTCTGGCTCTTTAATCACAGGGAGCTAAGGATTATTCTTCATCAGTAACACCTGGGAGAAAAAGACAGGCCATCAGCGGGCTGACCCCACAGCAGCCCTAGGGGCAGTTCCACCGCCACCAGCAAAGTTAGCACTAAGGGTAACGGAGCTGTTATCCAAGGTCCAGATAATAGCAGGAGCAGAGAACTCACTTCCTGATGGTAGAAAATAAATTCCATGTTTAGCTCATGATTTCTGGTAGCCAAGCCTCCTTCCAGGGAACGAAGGTTAATTTTCTTGTAACATAAATGACAGATGAGAATGTGAAATGATGAGTCACTGGGGCACTCCATCAATGGCATTGCAAAAGGAGAAGTTGCAAGGAGACCGTTTTTCATTTTCCTGCAGTTGATACAAAACGCATGAGAAATATTTAGCTAGGATCTCAAATCATGAGGTGTAGTGATTACAGTGGTAAAAAAAAACAAATTTTATTTCTATTCACAATTTGTTTTTAGCTAAAATCTGGATGGATTAATCAAACTCATAAGACTATTTTAGCTATCAATTATATTTTAAAAGTCTTCTTAAGATTCAGTTAAGCTATTTTTCTTTCTTTCATTCTCCACACTGCCCCCGGTCCACTCCCCACTTCAGAAAAACCTGGGCTCTGTAATGAAAGAATAGTACTTAGCACTGTAAAGTTTTAGCAGCCAAAATATCAATTTGAACTAGTCAGTTAGTACTGTGCATGCTGTCAATTATAGAATTTCTGATTTGTCTCCTTAATAACAGACCCACAGGACTGCTTGCTATCTCCTTTCACCTTTATCCCAAGAGTCTTTCTGCCACATCTCAAGTCAGCTGTCGGGCTTCATATCCTCATGCTTATCCATCTTCAACTTAACTCTCTCTGGAGCCTATATGCCTCCCACGCCAACTCCTCCATAAACTTTCCTCTGTCTCCACTAAACCATATTTTAAGTGCTGAAAATCTTTCATATCATTGAAATTGTCTTTACAGTTTTCAGTTTCTTCATAATCAAAAACATGGTTTCCTGCAGAAATTGCCACAATCTTCACAACTGTCTCCACTGGTAAGTAGTATATCTCCCTGCCCTTGTAGTCTCATGAGTTAAGAAAGGAGAACCATCATTGACCTTGGCCACCACTGTGATTTCTAGATAATCGTTCAGTCACCTGGAGCTAACTCCTTGCTCCTTTGAAGTTTGCTACAACTTCTCTTGTAACCCTTTTCCCTTCTTGTCATCACGACAGACCAACTCTCCAGGTTCTTCCCCAAGACCTTCCTAGTGACTTCAGCACATTCTCTATATTTCTATTCACATGGTAGTCAGCTATTTCTTTTTTAAATGTTTTTTGTTTGTTTTATTGATACATTGAAACAGCCACTTGAAAATGTTCTTTTTTCCAGCTTAATTGAGGTATAATTGATAAAATTGTAAGATTTTTTGAAATGTACACCATGATGACCTGATATATGTATACCTTATGAAAGGACTCCACCTTCTCGTTAACACATCAATCAGCTCATTTAGTTATCCCTCTTCTTTTTTTCTTAGTGAGAACACTTAAGGTCCACTTTCCCAGCAAACCTCAATCATAGTGTTGCCAACTGCAGTTACCATGTGATACATGAGGTCCTCAGACCTTATTCATCTCATAGCTGAAAGTTTATACCCTTTCTTCAGACCAATTTGGCAAGACCAATTGTTAAACAGTGTGGCACTGAAGCTAAAGAAGAGAGAGTCCAGGACATAACAAAAGGCCCTGCTAAAGAATGAATGCAGTCATTAATTTATCAATAGATCCCCAAATATGATTACTCTGTTTCAGTCATTCACTTGAGTCATTCAGTCAACCAGTCTTAGTAATCATCTACTATGTAATCTGCTGATGAAGGGGCAACTGCCATACAGTTGTTTATCTCCTCCAATAGGATGTGCACTGAGTACAACAACAGAACAATAAAAGGGAGGACCCAGTTCTGCCTGAAGGGATAGAGAGCCATCCAGGAAGCCTTCGCAGAGAAGCTGATGCTTGAAGCAAGACATTGAGGGAAAGAAGAATGTCAAACAGGAAAAGGGAGGGAAGACCTTTCAAAATCAGGAAACAGGTAGTAAAAATTGTAAAGCCGTATGAGAGAGTACGCCAACATGGGTGACATATAGGGTACACACAAGAAAGCAGCAGGAGGCAAGTGCCAAGATGCACTTCATTTTCTGCCACACCTCGTATTTGACCTCACTGTGATGCAATCTGATCATCTCAAGCTGACCCTAAAATCCTTCAACAGTGTCCCATCAAAGTCAGATCCATATTTTGGAAACATTAGGAGTAACTGTAACCCAACAGAAGGAAGGCAGCCTCAGGAAGTTACTCTGTATATTTTCATTCTGTTTTTATTTCCTTAAAAAAATCTCCTTAATCTCCATTCTCTGGGGACTGGTTCTGGCCTTTGCCTTCTCTTTCCTGGCCTTGCAGTTGTCTCCTCTCTGGTTTCCCTGACTCTACTCTTCCTTCTCCAATTTAATCTTCCCATTCATTCTCAAAAACACAAATTTAATCATGTCACTCCTTAAATTTTTCAGCGCTACCAACTGTAGGATAAAATGCAAGCTCTAGCTTGACAAACAAGTACTCTTCATGATATGGTCCTGGTGTTTATCCTCAGCCTCATCTCTTCTCACTCTCCCTACCTTTTGTAGTTCTATTCCACATGTTCTAAACTCTCTGCAGTTCCTCAAATAGAGCATGCTGTTCATGCTCCTGCACCCTTGTGGGTGCCGTTCATTCTGTCTGGAATTCCCTCCTCACCTTATGTGGTGATATAGCAAACTCCTATTTAATCTTCAAAACCCAGACCAGATGGTTACTTTTTTATGGCATTGTTCCTGCACCCTGTTAATGTATAGGATTTGTAGATCAACAGAATTTATCTATACATTCTCAATGCTATTTCTGTGCCTTACATATACAATTATATTACTAGTTTTCATGTCATATTAAAATTATTTCTTAGCATAGCTGTTTCCCCTAACAGACTTTGACCTTCTCAAAAGCAGGAGTGTGTGTGTGTGTGTGTGTGTGTGTGTGTGTGTGTGTGTGTGTGTGTGTGTCTTCTCAGTTTAATGCTGTGCAGAGATATAAAAAGCACCTAAATGAAACATTAAAATGAGTCGAATTGCATTGAATAAAAGGAAATTATTCTAAGGGAGGCTGGTGAAGGCTGGTGATACACATTTACTTTGGAACATCCAACTCCTACCAGGGTACTGTTTAAGTAGAGTAATCAAGAGTGTTTAATGTAATGCAAACTATATATTTTGCTGTCGGTAAACTCCAAAGTATGGAGGAGTTATTATGAGTTGAACACACTGAAAATCTCTAGGGTCCCTGAAAGGCAGCTGTAGGTCCAAAAGTTGCTCTCCATTTTCTTACACAGCTACCAAATCCTGTTCCTGTTTCCTGATCTAGGGGAGAAATAAAGACTGAATATATTGTGTCTGACTCCTTTGAGGGGAAGATACAGATTTGATCAAGGAGTCAACTTTCATATTCTTTTGATAATTAGCAATAACTTGTGACTATGAAGCTAAGTGTCACTCCTGCCCTGAACATGCAAACACGTGTACTTGATTTGCCCCGGTATTGTCTTTCATTTCATAGTTTTCCATTTATGTGCTACTCAGTGGTGTTTGCTGGAGGGGCCACTAACATTTGTCTTTAATGATCTGTGTGCTTGTGTGTGTGTAACAAATGTTTGTGTGTGTAGACAAATGTTTTGCTATTTTTCTCTTAGTAGCACCTGCAGAAAGGCATGCGTAGAATAAGGTGAGAATATTTAAGAGTAGGAAGGGAGGCACACATGGAAAAAGAATTGATGCATTATAAAAATACAAATAGAAGCTTCTGTGGGTATGTATGAAAGAATGATACACTCTAAATGGAACATGCAATTTTTGAAAGAATAAAGCTCTAAAATTTGGCTGTTCAGACTATTGTTAATTAGATAATTTAAGTCTAAAAATTAACTACTGAATTTAAACTATTCCTTTATCTATATTTTATATCTGTTGTTGATTTCCTGTGAGAGCAAAATGATCTCACAGTTATTTGATTGCTCTCCACTTTAGTCTGGGTGCTTTGTATAAAATATAATACAGTACAGATGTCAACTCAAGAACTAAATAGCACATATTTCTAAAGAACCATAAAAAATGGTAACACTACAGAAACAATGGCTCTGTAATTACTGTTTTGCTGTGGAGTGAGGTTAGGCATTTATCCTTGTACAGTCCTGATTCACTTACAGTCAGATATGCCCCTGTGGTCCTTTCCCCTTTGTTGATGAATGCGTGGTGCAGGTACCCTGTATGGCCACTACACTATTTGAGGTCATCCTATACTGTTAGCACAATTGGTGTGAACAATAGTTTATATGCCACTTAACTCCTTGGGAAAAACGGTTAACCTTGCTGGAGAGGACAGATCAGTCATGTATAGTTATTAAGGTCTAGAAGGTTTTGTTATGCTCTAAAATACTTTTGTACCACCACAGTCTACTTCTGTATGAGACCTATTTTAGCTGGAAAGCAAAGGAAGGAGAAATCACCTTTGGAAATTTTACAAAATCTATACAATGAAATAGGGGATGGAAGTTTTTCAAAGATCCATTTCATTAATGACACCCACACTGCAGAGGTGGCAAACATTTTCCCCTTTAGAAATAGACTTTCTAAAAATATGTTAATGAATTAAGAATAAAGGCTTTGTGGATGTAAAAATGCTTTTGAAAATTTTCAGCTTGCTAAAAGGAATTCAATCGGATCACTTTGTTTAAAGATTTCAGAATCATCTTATTATGTTTTAAGTGACTGCTTTTGCTATGAAATGAAGGGTCCTTATTAAATTTACTCCAGGTCATTACCAGATTTCATTTAAAATTAACTTTCAACCACTGCCCTTAGTAACTATGTATTTTTAATCTTGAGGGTCATCTGATGATGATAGTCTCAAAAGGAATCATCTGTGAACACCTAGGGAGACTTTTCAGCTTTCCCCTATTTTTAATGAAACCATAAGGAGATTGCATTGCCTTATTCCTGGTGAGTAAAGGATATGTAGAAAAACAATCATGAATTTATTTTTATATTGTATGGTGCCATGTTTCTTGCTTTTTTCTGAAATAAATTAAAATTTCCTCATAATACATTACAGGCACTGAAGATATTTTTAAAATATTATAAGTGGAAAAGCATGAGATGAGCATCGCTTTTTTAAAAGGGTCAGTGTACAGGACTGTAGATAATCAAAAAAAACTTTGTTTCTTATGGTCCCAATAAAACCCTTGTGTTATATTTTTCTTGTGTGCATTTAAACTAGTAACAAGAAGAAGTGCATTTACATGCCTTTTTCAAACAGTAGAAAAAGAAATCAGTTTACCACCACTGCTATTTAAATATCTAACTGGCAAAATTAAACCATGTCTCTTTATTTATTTATTGCACTTGTAAAAAGATTAATGGGGATGTGATTCCTTGAGGCTTTTACATATAACCCCTTCACAAAGAACAAAATTATACAGTTTGGCAAATGAACTAAATTAGCTACATTTATTTAAATAATCACTATAGAGAAAACAATAAATCAACAACATTCTGCACCAAAAAAGTGTTTACAGAGTGTCTTGTCATTTGTTTTATCAAGGACACAGACTTTTTGCTCTTAGCTAATCTTGCTTCTAACAGTCTATTATCACATCAACCATTAATGAGAATTTGCAGTAGGAATTTAGCTGAAGCTGAGGAAAGAAAAGTAGGAATAACTTCTACCTCTGTCGCCAGCACAGTTACTCTGAAATACATTCTTCTAATAAACATTTTATCAGAGGTTCCTAATAACTTCAGAGACAGTCAAAATGAAATGGCAGAGCTTTGTTAAATCAGGGGAAGAGACGATTTGAATGGTCATAATCGTGCAATTATCTCAGCCTCTGTCTATTTCAAAGGACTCTGTCCATATCTCCATCTATATCAGGAGTGAGTGCGGGAGCTCTAATGCTGAACCTGTGATATATTCATAAATCAGGACTTTCAGAGCCTGTCACAGGCACCGTAATGAGGGTCATTATTCAGGCAGAGTGTCAAAACTACTATCAAAGGGCCTTCTCAGAATTACAATCATTCTGTTTCTTGTTAAATAAGCAATGTAGTACACAAAAATGGCAAACAAGAAGCAGGTCAATTTGATACAGTGTGAGGGCACAGAGATCTCTAGAGTAATTTACCCTCTGGGAATTCTGATGTCTGGTGAGATGAATTATACACACCCTCAAAAAAGATTAATGGTAATAAAACCCCTTGAACATTTTCACCAAAAAAGCCCTACAAATTGCTCATAAGCAACTTCAGAAACAAAGCTGAAAAAAAAAAAAAAAAAAAAAAGATTAGTTTTGTTGTTGTTAGACCTAAAACTTCTTGCAAAGATAAAAATTATCATCATGGAAAATTGTCAGTAATTGGTGCACCAATAAAATATTATACATTTGAGTAACTTACAGTATTTGGTCATTAAAAAAAGTAAAATTGTAAAACTGGAAAATTTCCTTTCATTTGATCTTAACCTCATCACTACATCTGCAAACACTCCTGTAGACTCACACATACACAAGCAGGAACCCACATGTCCCATATATTACACATAAAACCCAAAACATTGCACAATGTAGTAATGTCATAAAGAAACAGTCTCCTGAAGTTCATGTTTTTCTGGTAAACACAGTGATGTAGTTAAAGAAAGATTCAGAAAGTAGGCTTATAAATACTTTCATTTTTTGTATATCAAAAAGGGAGGAAACAGTCTTTAGAATTATATGGCTATTAAGTATATAAGTACATCTTTCCTCAATTAGCATGCCTATGTTTTATATGCCCTAGTTAGTAAATGCTTTAGCACAACAGACAAGCCATGTTGTAAATTAGAACTAACATAAAAGTAGGAGTCTAGGTGGACAAGAGTTTAGAGAAATTTTTATATACTTCTGGAGTGAAAATTCATATAATCCTGTTGGAGGATAATTTGATGATGTGAATACAATGTCATAAAAATATTAATTCAAATTTGAATCTAAAGTTTCACTCGTAGAAAATCATCCAAAGATATAATTATGTACTAACATAACAATTAGAGCTCTACATATCTCAAGTAAAAGATTGGCTAGACCAGTTGCATTTGAGCCAAATAATAAAATATTATATATCTCCATTAAAAAGACGCTGTGGAATAATATTTATGATTCTGAGAAAATGTTCACTAAACATTTCTAAACAAAGGAATTTGCAACTAAAATTAGGTATTGGATGATAAATTTTGATATATGAGGTAATTTTTTTCTTTTTGCATTTTTCTGCATGTTTCAAATTTCATACAATCAACACATATTACTTTTGCAATAGGTAAATATTATAAGTATATTATATGAGTATTTGTTTATATAATAAAGACATATTTATTTTAAGAGAAAATTTTGGAAGCTAAGTAGTATGATTTTAAAAGACTAAGAAGAAAACACTTTTCTAATAGAAATGAAAAATTTCCTTTTACAACTTTTTCATTGAAATGAACACTTATTAGGAATAAATAGATGCATTTAACACACATTTTTCAATCAGCACTGCTTGCAGTCGATGGATCTTCAGTGATTCTACCTTTGGTGTGGACAATAGTCCCTGCTTGATATAAACATTTATAAGAAGATATTTTTTAATTTTTATTGGAGTATAGTTGCTTTACAATGTTGTGTTCATTTCTACTGTACAGCAAAGTGAATCAGCTATACGTATACATATAGCCCCTCTTTTTTGGCTTTCCTTCCCATTTAGGTCACCAACGAGCATTTAGTAGAGTTCCCTGTGCTATACAGTAGGTTCTCATTAGTTATCTATTTTATACATAGTATCAACAGTGTATATATGTCAATCCCAAACTCCCAATTCATCCCACCCCCCCCCCTTTCCCCCTTGGTATACTTACTTTTTTTTCTCCCCCTTGGTATACGTAACGTTTTTTTTCTATGTCTGTGTCTCTATTTCTGCTTTGTAAATAAGATCATCTATACCAATTTATTCAGATTCCACATATATGCGTTAATATAGAATACTTGTTTTTCTCTTTCTGACTTACTTCACTCTGTGAGAAAGTCTCCAGGTCCATCCACGTGTGTTTGTATTATGTAATTTTGAAAAAATTCATGTTGGGGGGGGAAGAGGAGATCTTTGAAATACTTGAAAAATTATTTTAATTCTTATGTTTTATCTCCATGTACTTTTGTTATTGTTTAAATGCAGCAACTCCTGTTAAAAGCATAAATCCAAGGAACCATTTAGTGATTTTTAAATCCTCCACTTTTTTAGCTTTGTGCTAATTGGCTACAAAATGGGATTAAGCACAATCAGATATAGTGGATTTTACAAAAGAAAGCAGAGCATAGACTTAAGGATAGATACGAGCCATTAACAAATAGTTATGTTTAACCCCTTGAGCTAGTTTGCTAACCAAAAAAATAAAATGAAAAATAATTGATCTTCAAGTATAAGACACATAGCTACTTCAAGAGACTTTAAAAACCGTTGGGTTAAGTGCTGGAAGCATTGCTTTTGAAAGAGCACAGACTTCACAATAAGACAAAATAGATTCAAATCCAGGCTTCACCTTAACAGATAACATACTACTATATATAAAATAGATAAATAATAAGGACCTATTGTATAGCACAGGGAACTATACTCAGTATCTTGTAATAACCTATAATGGAAAAGAATCTGAAAAAGAACATCTGTGTGTGTGTGTGTGTGTGTGCGCGTGTGTGTGTATAAGTGAATCACTTTGCTGTACACCTGAAACTAACACAGCATGGTAGATCAACTATACTTAAATTTAAAAAAAAAATTTTAATTCAGGCTTCACCATTTGTTAATTCTGCAGCTTTGAACTAGTTACTCAGTCACCTTGAGTCTCATTTTCTTATCTGAAAAATGGAGATGATGCCATTCACTTCCCTACCTCTGCGTGTGTGTGTACGCATATTTTATTCACCTCTGTATTTCCTCAAATTTCAGATTTTATTTAGGACTCTTAAGGAGAACATTTAGGATTACATAAAATACAGAAATTTAACTAAGACTTGGACGTATAGGTGCTTTTTTACTTTTTAAAAACAGTCATTAATGATTATTTCACATTTCTTTTTAAATTGATATTCTCCAGCTATTCAAAAGAATTTATAGTAGGTTGATATCTACTGTGAAACCAGGAAACCATTAAGAAGATCTTATGCAGCAAGAAGATAGACTACATTTTTATCAAATGTTTGTAGTGGTCAGTTCTAAGGGAAGACAAAGTCAAACATTTGGTCAGGATTTCATTTCTATCTGACTTTCATGTGTGGAGGTTGAAGGAGGATTACTGAATCCCTTAACTCCTTTCTGTGATACTGAATATTCTGTGACAATAAATCCTACCTTGTCCAGACTTACTCTTTAAGTAAATTGGTATCAATGAAATAATCAAAAGCAAACCAATTATGTTCTGGCATCTTTTCCATCTGTTTGGATTTAACTGTCTATTAAATGGTGTTTGCATATGAGCAAATGCTCTTTTGTATGCAGAGGTACTCAATTATTTAGATTATACATTGGAATAAACAGTGCAGTGGAAGGACTGCTACCCTTGTAATATAGGACAATTACATTTTCTTGCATAGTTTACAGACTATTAAACTAATACCAGTTCGACCCACACTACCAGTTACTGGATTGTAACCTTTGCCTTCGAGACTTAGCTACTATGAGGGTCTCGTATCTACCCCAACAATTAGCAACCCGTGACAGTCATTTCAAATTATACCAAATTATGCAAATTAGTTTTGGGAAAAGGATTATATGAGAGGAGAACACAAAAATTTAATTTCAATAAAGATCAGAGGTGAGGTTTGTAGCTGCTTGTTGCTGCTTGAGGACTCCCAGATATCTGTGGTTAAAAAGAAGTGGGTCTCTTGTTCCAGAATGGCTTTCCACACATATGCAGGTCAGGAGAGACCTCAGTGTGAGCCTTTCCACACACGGGAATGTCAATTCCACCCCAACTGGGCACCTAGGAACTGCAACTAAGATTTCCTTTGTTAGAAATATCTTGATTTAATTTTCCTGAAAAAGGTGTTAGGTCATTAACACATATGTTCATCATGATGTGTGATATTTAATACTATAACAAACTATCATGTTTAAAGTCTATCTTCACAGACTTCAATTTTTATAAAGATTACTCAGTGAGGTAACCTTTTTCGTCACACTTCTACATTTTAATTACAAAATTAAAAAGTACTTTTTTAATTACAAAGATAATATTTATGCTGGAAGAAAACAGAGATCCTCCTCTTTCCATCCTACCTGCCATTTGTTATAAAATGTTTGGTATGGATTTAGATATTTAACCATGTTTATAAAAGTAGGCATGATTTTTTAAAATCTGTATTTTATAAAATAGAATTAAAGAACTTGAGAGAACAGGAGGTGCAGGTATAGTAAACTGGTGACTTGATTCCTCAGTGTGATTTGCTGGAAAATGTGTTTAAATACACTCTATTTTCATATATCCTATCTGCACCACTTGCTTATGTTTTCCACCTGTCCACAGAAGGCATTTGAGTTAGCTGTTGGAGACTCTGGATAGTTAACCTGTTTTTGTTTTAATAGACAAATTGAGGGTAGGAGAGGTTAAGTCCATCCTCAAGATTATACAGCAAGCTGATGGCATTTAGGGGACTAGACTGTGTAGTAAGTCCTTGTTTAGTGCCGTTTCCTCTAATCTCCACTGGTTCTCATGTCATGAATAGGCTGGATTTTTCACATCATATCTCTTTTATGTTTCATTCCAGCATAAAATTCATGCAAATTTGAGAAGTTCTTGTATTAATCTAAAATATGTTCCAACCCTTGCATAAATGTAGAAAGGAAATATGTTTTTGTTCTGATAAACTCTGAGTCATCTCAGATCACAGACCGTATTTATTCATTTTTACATATCCAGTATTGCAAGGGTCAGTTTTATGTGTCAACTTGCCTAGGTGGTAAGTATCCAGATAAATCAAATACTAATCTGCTTGTTGCTGTGAAGGTGTTCTGTAGATGTGATTAACATCTGCAGTCAGTTGATTTTATGTTAAGGAGATTATCCTGGATAATCTGGGTGGACCTGATCCAGTCAGTTGAAAGGCCTTAATAACAAACCTGAAGAAGTTTCCCGGGTAGACTGGAGTGTCAGCTCCTACCCAAGAGTCTTCAGCCTGCCCTTCCTGACAGCCTACCCTATAGGCACATTGGATTTGCATAGTCAGACCCCCGCAATCACATAAACTAATTCCTTGAAATGAATAAATTATATATATATATAGTTATATATTTTATATATCTCCTACTAGAACTCTGACTGAGAAAAGTAAGTACCTGCTACATAATTCATAAATGTTTTCTGAACTGATGGAGATATGAATGAGTATGTTATGTTTCTTTAAAAACTATATCTTTTGATTGAATTTTTGTCATATTACAAGCATTTTGTTATTCTTCTAATACATTTTAATGCATTAATATTGATAAACAGGACTCCTTTATGACCTAGGTATCTAATGTCTATTTTATTTCTCTTGTTAGGAAATGCATCTCATCATTTGTCATGAGTAGAGTGGACTAGCTTCCTTAGTTACAGAAATATACAGAGATGGAGAAGACTCTTTAAAAAATAATATTTGTAGGAAGGAGTGTACATTTATATATTCTGTTCTCAGCTGCTGAAGAAGCACCTGTTAAATCTCCCCAGACCATTATGAATCCCTTTTTTAAAATCTCTAGTGCTGTAAATAATGAAATAGCAATATCTTGCAAGCATCGTATTGACTATAGTATCCCTTTGAAGTGAAGATTTGGCATATGGGTTACTCAGATCCTGTTCTTCCATTAATTAAAATTCTTACATATTTTTTGAGGGGGTGAATATGTTAAAAATTTTTTCCTAGTGATAATTCAATTATATAACTTTGTTATTGATCAACTCTTATAGGAGTAACGACAATGACAGCATAATTACCCCCCCCCCCCACAGACACACACCCCTCCTTCATGGCTAAGAGAAGAAAAAATACAGAACACGTCTTCTCATACAGTTTATTGAATATAGAGCTTTTTAAGGATCCCAGGGTCAGATTGGTTCCAACCTACAGAATATATGACTCCAAATAAAACCTTTCCTGTATTCACAGGTGAAAGAAGAAAAGTCTAGCTGCACAATCAAGTCTTTTACACTACAGCCATTTGCATTTCCAATGAATGTTGACTGCATACCACAGGCAGGTAATGTCAAGGTGACAGGTATGCGGGAGATGATTCTGATTCATAATGCATGTAACTCAAGGTGCACTTGTGCATATCAGACCATATAACACTGTTTATCAGAAATGTTCTGGGACAGCAAAACATTTAGGTAAACAAGGTTTTGTGTAATCAAGGGAGTTACAGGGTAATTGATTCATGTCAGGAGACATAACCTAGATTTAGATGGAAGGTAGTTTTGAATTGAGGATTTTGGAAATGTGGAGCTTTAAATACATAAATGTAGGATTCCCAGATTTCATTAGCAATATTAATGTGTATTTTGGTTTGCATTTTAGACACATAAAAATAAGTTATCTGGAATCCTATAGGTAATTCCAGAGACAGTAAAAAATTTAAAGCATAAATATTCAAGTGTTTGAATAAACATTGTTTTCAAATATAATTTGTCTTGAAGCTAAATACTGGCTAAAGTGAAAAAAGAATCTACCAGTATCCACCTCACTACAAATAACTCAATTTCATTAGTCTGTCATACAGAGTGAAGTAAGTCAGAAAGAGAAAAACAAATACTGTATGCTAACACATATATATGGAATCTAAAAAAAAAAATGGTTCTGACGAACCTAGGGGCAGGACAGGAATAAAGACGCAGACGTAGAGAATGGACTTGAGGACATGGGGAGGGGGAAGGGTAAGCTGGGAAGAAGTGAGAGAGTAGCATTGACATATATACACTACCAAATGTAAAATAGATAGCTAGTGGGAAGCAGCTGCATAACACAGGGAGATCAGCTCAGAGCTTTGTGACCACCTAGAGAGGTGGGATAGGGAGGGTGGGAGGGAGCCCCAAGTGGGAGGGGATATGGGGATATATGTATATGTATAGGTGACTCACTTTGTTATACAGCAGCAACTTACACAACAATGTAAAGCAATTATACTCCAATAAAGATGTTAAAAACAAAAAAGAATCTACCAGTATGTGGGAATTTGGGCTCTATTTTTGGCTGTCAAATACATGTTTTAATTTTCAAATATTAAAAATAGCTCTGTACATAACCTAAGTTTTCTACATAATTATTCATTTTGCACTTCAGTTTTTCCTGTATATTCCTGATCCAGCAATACAGATGGAACCATATAAATTCTAAGGTATGGTTGATGATTGCTTTACTGTTTGATTTCCTGACAGTTGGGCTTTCTGATCTTCACTATATGCTTCCCTTCATGGGCAAATAATTGTTTATCCTATAAGGAACAGTAATCTGTTCTATATTGCTATTACATTAAGAATCATAGACATTGAGTTGGAGATTTACTATTTAGAGTTCAGAAATTTTACTTGAAAGGCTCCCCATGTCCTTTTTGATGTTTAATAAAGCCTCCATAATCTGGCAAAGTAATGAGTCCCTTATCCAGTCTCACAGCCTTTGTATCTGCCTTTGAGAGGCTCGTTCATTGAATTCCTTGGCCTCACCTAAGTTGGGTATTGGGGAGTAAATCTTTCTTGGAGGTGACACAGCTTTAGCAGCAGGCAACTTGCTGTTGGGGCAAGTTTGGTGGCCTAGGAATTACTTTAGACTAGGAATTAACAGTCTGTTCGGTCTTAGGGTTTCTTAAATAATATAATTCTCTCTGCTATTGAGAAGGTTTCCAGTCTATTTACTTTCTATCAAGTGCATTGGACAATAACCAAAGCCAAATGTCCTTTCTAAATATAAAGTTTATTGATTCCTGTCTCCAAGCCACTGGCCTCAGTGATTTGCCCATCTCTACTTTAATGCACATTCCTTAGTTTAATGGCCTCTGATTTAATGTACTGCTGATTCTTATTTTTAAGGTAAAATATATCATGGCTTCATATTGATTTTTCAATTCAAATTCAGAACTTCAGGAATTTAAAGTTTCTTTGATCTTATATCTATACCTACTTTCTCATATCTTGAGAAGCCTGGTTCTCAATGAGCTTAGGAATAATAGAATTAAAATATTATCTTATAAAAAAATATTATTATATGCACACAGCAACCTCAGAATGACAATAGAAATGCTGTGACCAATAATATCATTACTGAAAACAGTAAGAATTTGTTACAGTTCTGTATATCCTACTAGGGATGTACAGTCAAATTACTGGGTCTTAAAGTCACTTATAGTTTCTCTTTGTGTGGTTATTCCAACAACTCAGTATATATTTAGGTTCATTTGTTTTCATGTTCTTTTCAATTTTTAAAAATTGCTTCTTCAGTTAAATTTTATACTAATGTAAAATATTTAGAGAGTTACAAAATTAAATTAACAAAACAAGTACATTCAAAGAAGATAATCTTTTAACATGGTCCCTTTTAACCTATTCTCTTCCTCCTACTTTAGGTGACCAAATTTCATGATTTATCCATTTTTTATACTCAAACACATATTTGTATGCTCCCTTTCTTAGTTAAAATAATTGCATACTAGACATTCCTCCGCCACCTTGCTTTTAATTACTTATACTCTATATATCACTTCTTAATAGAATATAGAGCATACTCTTCTATTGTATGGAGCTACCATAGATAATTCGGTTTCCTATTAAGAGGCATGTGAGTTGCTTTCTTTTTATATTATTAGTAACCTTGTGCATATGTATTTTCATATGTTTGTCAGTGTGTCTTTGGGATAGACTCCTGGAAGAAGGACTGACAGCTACCAAAGACACATTGATAATGTATTCAAATGCCTGTTTCTCACCTTAACCTTGCCAGTATAAATGAATATCAAACTTTTGGATTCATGCCAATATAATAGCTAAAAAAGATTGGTGTCCCATTGTAGCTTTAATTTGCATTTCTCTTAATTTGTATGAGGTTAAGTCTCTTTTAATACATTTAAGTGGTATTTGTGTTACTTTTCTTGTAATCTGTTCATTCACTAGCTCATTTTAGATAGATTTTTTTCTCTCTCTGTAAAAACTAAATGTATATTAAAAATATTAACCCTTTGACCATGATATACATTGCAAATATTTTCCCTAGTTTCTCCATTTTTCATTTTTCTTTATTTTGCTTATGATGCCTTTTGCCATGTGGAAGTTTGTAATATGTATAGGTATGTATGTTTGTATATATGTAATATGTGAACTACATTATGGGTGTGTCTATATATATATATAATCTTTTATTCTGTATTTTGAGTTATAAGTTAGTGAGATGTTTCCTGTTCCCACATTAGAGAGGAATTTACCCATGTGTTCTTTTAGTGAACTAGTTTTCTTTTGTGTATTTGCTTTTATGTTTAAATCTCTGATACATTTAGAAATCGTCCTTGTGATGGGAGAAATGTATTCTTATTTTTTCTGCATGGTTATACAATTACCCTAATACCACTTATTAAAATTTCATTTCCTTTATACCAATTTGAGAAATAAAATTATTGTATATTATATGTATTTATATAATATGTATGTATTATATATTAATTTCACACATGCAGTTGTGTTTATTTCTGAGTTTCCTATTTATTACATTTATGTGGTAGCTTTAAAAATAAACCAGATTCTTTGATACTCGCCTCACCTCTCGTAAAAGGTGAAGCTTAATTCCCCAGCCCTTGAGTGAAGGATGGACTTAGTGACTTACTACTAAACAACAGCGTATGGCAAAAGTGATGATATGTCACTTTGGAGATTAGGTGATAAAAGACTGTGGCTTCCATCTTGGGTTTGAGTTCTCTCTCTAAATATATAAATTAAGAAGAGCTGCCACCTTTACATTGAATATTCCTATTTGAATGCATGATATATTTTCCCATTTATTCAAAGTCTATTTTTGTGGTTTTTTATGAGTGTTTTCTAGTTTCCTGATAAATGTTTTGTATATTTCTTGTTAAATCTATGTTTCTGTATTTTTTTCTCTTTGCTATGATAAATGGAGGCTTTTCTTCCATTTCTCCCCACCCCATCCTTGTCCTCCTCTTCATCCTCCTCCTTCCCCTCTTCTTCTTCCTCTTTCAGTTTTTATGTACAATACCTTTGACTTTTGTATATTCATTTTGTAACCTGCAGGGGTAAGCAAGCTGTGCGCCCCCTCACCAAAAAAAAAAAAAAAAAAACGGAGACGCAAGAGGGAGGAGATACAGGGATATATGTATAGCTGATTCACTTTGTTATACAGCAGAAACTAACACACCATTGTAAAGCAATTATACTCCAATAAAGATGTTAAAAAAAATAACAACAACAAAAAAAACGGTGTCTGCATTCTAATCCTTGGAATCTGTGAATAGGTTAAATGAAAAGAGAAATTAAGGCTGCAGTTAGAATTAGGTGTTGCTAACGAGCTGACCGTAAATTAGTGAGATGATCCTACTTATACAGGTGTGGCCAATGTAATTACAAGAGTCAGGGAAAAGCGGGAGTGGGAGGCAGGGAGAAAATTGTTAGCGAGGTGTGATGTGGGAAAGATCTGAGTTGCTGTTTCTGGCTTTGAAGATAGAAGGGGGCCACAAGATAAGGAGTAAGAATGGCTTCTAGAAGCTGGGAAAGGCAAGGAAACGGATTTTTCCCTAGAGCCTTCAGAAGGTATGTAGCCTTGCCAACCTTGATTTGAACCTAGTGAGACCCAGAACTGTAAGGTAATATATTTTTGTTGTTTTAAACCTATTATGTTTCGGTAATTTGTTAGAGCAGCAATAGAAACTAACACACTTGAAATTTATTGAATTTTCTTACTGTTTTCAGTGTTTTTTTCTATTGATTCTTTTCGGTTTTTGCATATATTTGGTCGTATCATCTGAAAAGACATGCCAGTTTCAATCTGTATTGTTCTGAGTGCTTTGGCTAATATCTTTCAAAACAATGCTATATTATAGTGAATACAGTGGTAATCCTTGTCTGTTCCTGGGTTTACTTTGAAAACCTCTAGTATTTCCACATTAAGGGGCTGACTTTTGGGTTAAACCATATGCGTTTTATCACGTTAAGAAATTATCCATCAATTCCAATTTTGTTGGTGTTAAAATTTTTTCAAATGCTTTTCTGCATCCAGGAAGATAATCATATGGGTTTTCATCTTAACTCTGTTAATAAGATGGTGGGATTCTATTCGCAAATATTTTATTAAAGATTTTTATTTTGATATTTAAACGTGAAATAGATCTGAATTTTATTTTCTGGTTAATTTTTGTGTCATATTGGAATCACTGTTATACTTCCTTTTCAAAATTAATTTGGAAAAAGGGAAAGAACTAATGATATATACTGCAACATGGTGAACCTGAAAAACAGTATGCTAAATAAAAAAAGCCAGACACAAAAGGCAACATACTGTATGAATTAATTTATATGAAATGTCTAATAAAGTCAAATCTCTAGAGCTGGAAAGTAAATTAATGGTTGCCTAGGGCTAGAGGTGAGAATGAAGATTAGCTACAAATGTGGATCTTATTGGAGTGATGGAAATGTTCTAAAAGTGGATTGTGGTGATGATAGTACAACTTGGCAATTTACTAAAAATTGTTAACTTTTACATTTAAAACCAAAGTGGGTTTTATGTTATGAAAATTACACTTCAGTGAAGTTGTTAAAGACAATTTCTTTAAAATTTAAATGTAGTCCTACCAAAACCATATAGTTGTATTTAATAGGGGAAAAACATGAAGTTGGAAGTTTCCTTCATTTTCTAGGCTCTGGAATAGTTTAAGTAGCATGGAAATTATCTGATACGTAAATGTTTGGTAGTATACCTAATGGAAATACTGGTCCTGGTGATTTATTGTGTGTATTGGGGGAGGGGATGTGGGGTGGTGTGTTAAATGATTTTTCTCTAATTCCTCTATGGTGATTGGCCTGTTCAGATTTTCTGTCTCTACTGAGTCAATTAGGTAAGCAGCATATTTCTTTAAAAAATTCATTTCATTTTGGTTTTAAAGTATATTTACAGGGATATGCAAATATATTCTTTATCTTAAAAACTTCTTCAGACATCTTCCACTTATTTTTAATTTTTGTGTTTCCTCCCTTTTGTCCTTGATTATGTCAGCTAATAGTTTATTTTGTTGGTCTTATTTCAAACAATGATATGTATTTGGATTTGCAAAATGCGTCTTATAGTTGGTTTTTCTGAGCGAATTCTCCTTGGTATGCCTTGTGCCCTTTCAGTATGTGATATATATATATTTCAGGAGTAGCCCTTGAGTTGCAAATTTCAGTAGTTGTTCTCTTCCATTGCTTTGATTTTCTTCTTTGAGGACACCTCTTATGCATATATTGCATCTTCTTTTCCTATATTGTGTATCAGTGACTTTCTCTCGAAACTTGCTATCCCTTTTGTATCTTTTTACAACGTAATTGGGGTGAGGTGTAATTTATATACTATAAAGTTCACCCACTTTAAGTGTGCAGTTTCATAATTTTTAGTAAATTTATACAGTTATAGAATTATCGCAATAATAATTTATGAACACTTTCATCACCTTATGCTAGAGCATAAAACAAGCCATGATAAATATAAAAGGGACGAAATAATGTAAAGAAAAATCTCTGAGTAAATGAGAATTAAATTAGAAATCAGTAACAAAACAGGTGGGAAATCTCCAAATATTTGAAATCACACAATTTATTTACAAGTAGCACACGAATCAAAGAATCATTCACATATCGAATGTTCCACATACACTTAGCTTCTTTGAAGTCTTTGTTTGCTAAGTACAAAATTTAAGATCAATTAGAAATTGTTTCTAGTGAAGAGTGTATGGATAAAAATTTGCTGTTTCTTTGAATTTCTCCTGATTTTTGGTTGAAATCTAAACGGTTTAGATGATATGTTAGTAACTACAAATTTATTTTCCTGAACATCTTTTGTTGTTGTTTGGCTTTTTGGGGGGAAGGTGGTTATAATTTATTTTGGTAACTTGACTAGGCTTACTCCTAGAAATCTTTCTCTTGTTGTTGTGACTGCTGACATGTCTCCTCAATCCTTTCATTCTGATTTTTATTTTTAAGTCTGGCTTCTTAGGCTTTGTCCTGTGACTGCATGGCTTATGAGGCAGTCAGTGATGTAAGCAGAGGTTGTATAAAAACTTGTCCAGTTCGTCAGTCTTCCACCTTCTGTGATGGTTATGTGTTTGAGTTGAAGAGTGCGTTCAATGCTCATCCAGCCCTCAAATCTCTCTCTTGCCTTTTAATTTCCACTGTATTCCCTTGAGTCTTCTTGGATACGTTCATAGTTTCCTAGTTGGCCAGAGATGTGTACAGAACTTACCTGGTTCTTCTGTATCCTTCTGTGATATCTCTTAAATTGCTGGCTAGTTTGCCACTCACACCAATGTAAGTTTTCCCATTTATTTTCTGTGGGAATTTGTTTCGTACTAGAATTGCCATGTTCAGCTGACAAAGCTAAGAATTTTAATTCGCTGGCCGAAACTGACTCTGTCTTTTCTGATAGTAAAGCAGCTGGTTTTGCAGCCATCTATATACGCTGGTAGAGCTACAGATCTCAAGCGACCAAACTTGAGGGAGTGTGTGTTATGTATGTGTGGTGGGGGAGTGGTAGTACTTGAAGACAGAAGGGCCTCAAATTACTGCTATTTTAACCAAAGCCCAAGAAGTTTTTCAAAAATAACTACTTTTTGATTTGTTTTATATCTTTAGTCTATTTAAATGCCGTCAAATAGTTATTTTTGAGACTTTTGTTCAGCTAAATAGTTTTTCCTTGCAGAGTGGGTTCACTCACCTCTATATACCACCATAGCCAAAGTACCTCATGTCATTTCTTTGGTTTTAAAAATTTCTCCTTATCATTTTCTGTTTGTCTTCAGATAGCTGTTGTTTATTCACTCTTGTGTTTCTTCTTATGTAACTTTTTTCCTTTGTGAAATGATTTTTAATTTTATTTCAATCTTTTACAGTTTTTTTTCTCTTTCTCTCTGAGTATTTCTAATTCTCATTTATGGTGTTCTTTCATGTTTTCTATTTTCATTTGGCTCATTTTTGAAATACTTGGTTACAATTTTTATCCATTTTTGTGAACATGTTTTTGTAGCAGGCTTTTATTATCCAAGAGAACATTATTCTCTTTATTCTCTTATTTCTTACAATGTTGTATGTGATTCCTTTTACATTGTACATTTTTACATAAATTTAGTTTACTTAAACTTTTAGGAAGGATTGGTCAGGATAGTTATTCTATTTTCATGACCTGAGAGGTCCTGCTTTGGTTGTTTTTGCAAAAAGATCAAAATACTTTCTGAGATTTGCTTCCCTTTCTGTCCTTACTCCTTTTATCTGGACTTGTTCTTTATTTTGCTCTGATTCTTAACAGCTTGCTTAATTTACATTCTAGTCTCAGTTGTTTATCTTTTGTATGTGTCTCTGTCTAGGAAAAGAGTTTAGGGTTTTGTCTGTCTTTTGTTTTTAGTTTTAAGCATTCATATCCCTAAGACTGCTTCAGCCTTCTCACCTTCTATGAATCCAGTATTCTCATTGCATTAAGTGTGCAGACTTCTCTCAATTGCAGCTACTTTTCAGATTGGCCTGCCACCCTTTCTAATAAATGCCTGTTGGATACTTTAGTGCTCACTGTTGTCTTTCTTTTCTTTCTCCCACAGAGCTATTAATGCCACATTGTACTTATAGCTACTGATGTTTTGTCCCCACCTGCTCATATTTTGCTGTTCGTGTAGCTGATTTATCACCAAATATTTTGTAAATATTGTCTGTAGTCGTTGTTGCTTAATTTTGCCATTCTAGTTGTTCTATTTCTATGGAAGGATTTAGGTAGCTTCAAAAGCCATGCTGCAAGAATTCCATTTCAACTATCACCCAATTAAGCTGTTAATTGACTTAATCTTCCCACTGAAAGCCACTATAAATAATGGTCAAAATGCAAAAGATAATGACTGAAAGGCACTGAGGGATTATCAAAAACAGGCAGACTATAAAGTGGAGTGGATACTCCAATGATGGAAGCAACAGATTCTTACCCATTTTCTTTAACTTTTAGCCTAAGTGCAGACTAATAGAAATTTTACAGTTTTTATTGTCTGAAAAGATAGAGGACAGATTTTTTTTAGACAGCCACCCTCCAGATACTGAGGGAGAAATACCAGAAGGAAGAGAGCCAAAGAGCAGAAGTCCCATAGTTGGTATTTCAACCCTGTTTGGATGTCTGGCTGAGCCATAAATCATGAATGCACAAGATATACTCTAGCTCGATTTAAAAGAACTAAACTTTCATTTGATACTCTTCTCAGGAGACAGATTTTTTGGGTTGAGTTCAAACAAATTAATGGCCCACTTAAAAAAAAATGCATCACCACCCTTTGGAAGACTATAACAGAATCCAAAGTCTGCAAAACATAATGGCAATATGTCCAATATAGTATCCAAAGTTACTAGACAGACAAGGAAAATATGAATTCTTTTCAAGAGAAAAGATAATAAGGAAAACAATTCTAAATATCTGCATATTGGAATTTGACATAGGATTTTTAAAAGTTATTATAATTGTGCTCAGGAGCATAAAGGAAAATATGTTCACAATAAATGGGAAGATGAGAAATCTCAGCAGAGAAATAAAAATTCTGTATCTGAAAATAAAAACTCAGTAAGTGGCTTTAACTAAAGGCTGTACATAGCATAACAGAAGTAGGAGTTAGTGAACTAATATACGTCAATAGAAAATATTCAATCTAAAAAGAGGTAAGAGGTTAAAAAAAAAAAAAAGAACAGCATCTCAGGGACTCATGAGACCTTACTGAAAGGTTTTCTGTATGTAATTGGAATTCAGAAGAAGAGAAGATAGTGAATTGGGCAAAAATAATAATAAAAAATAAGGGCTGAAAACTTCCCAAATTTGGTAAAAACATAAATGCAGGTATTTAAGAGTCTCTGCAAATCCATTCAGGAAAAAGTACAAGAACAACCTCTGAAAGGCACATCATAGTCAAATTTGTGAAAACTAAAAACGAAAAATCTTAAAAGCAGAAAGAGAATATTGAATTTTTACTTACAAAGGAACCACAATTTACATGTTGTCTGACTTATCAGAAGCTACAGAAGCCAAAAAACAGTGGGAAGCATCATTAAAATACTGATGGTGAAAACTGTCACCCTCCCACTTCTATATCCAACAAAATTATCCTTTCAGAATAAAGGTGAAAGAAAGATATTTTCAGAGGAAAGAAAACTGAGATAATTCACTGCCAGCCGATCTGTACCACAAGAAATGTTAAAGGAAATTCCTGAAGTTGTATAAGCTATGTAAAGTTGTATATGATAAGTAATTTATATTCTATTTGTATTACACATAGGAAAAACAGGTTTAATTTGCCTCATTTGGAGATCATCTTAAACAGTTCACTTATTTACTAATTATAATGTTAATAGTGTGATCGCATTACATTTTTAAAATATTTATTTATTTATTTATGTTTATTTATTTATTTTATTTTTGGCTGCGTTGGGTCTTCCTTGCTGCGCGAGGGCTTTCTCTAGTTGCGGTGAGCGGGGGCTACTCTTTGTTGCGGTGCATGGGCTTCTCATTGCGGTGGCTTCTCTTGTTGCAGAGCACAGGCTCTAGGCACGTGGGGATCAGTAGTAGTGGCTCACAGGGTCTACAGCGCAGGCTCAGCAGTTGTGGCGCATGGGCTTAGTTGCTTCGCGGCATGTGGGATCTTCCCGGATCAGGACTCGAACGTGTGTCCCCTGCGTTGGCAGGCAGATTCTTAATCATTGCACCACCAGGGAAACCCTCCATTACATTTTTATCAATATGTGCTGTGCATTCTTCTAAGTCTTGTACATTCAGTATCTTATTTAATCCTCCCAGTCTGTGTCCGAGAATAGGTATTGTTATGCCCATTTTTATAGATGAGGAAAATGAGCTGATTGGTTCAAAGGCTTGTCCAAAGTCAAACTTCTAATTAGAAGTGGTGCCATGATTCTAGACTCATCTATCTTACTTTTAATCCTTATTTCTTTGCCTCCATGTTCTAGTACACTTAGGCTGATCAAATATTAGCATTGAGGCTAGATATTTATTAAAAGATCATAAAAATCCATCTAGTATTGAAATTGGTAACTGTCCTCTCTCCTTTAACCCCAGATTAGAATACTTAGTCCTTTGTTAGCTTTTTTTCTTTTTTCAGGTATTGGTTAATTAAGGAAGAAAAGTAATAGATTATAATTTCAAAAATATTTTATCAAGTCATAGAATAAAAGCAGAGCCCATAATTTGACTCCATGGAGAAACTATTTTACTGATTGGAGTAGTTAGGCTGAGATTATTAAAAACAAATTGAAAAATGTTCCTTGGTCTACTGAATAATAATAGTTACTGGATTTTGACCTTTGTCACTTTTATTATATAAAAAGCATGGATAGGGAAAAAGTGGGATCTAAACCATTAGAATATTCATGAGGAACCTGAGAAATCTCCAAGCTTCTGTGAAATACTTATTTTTATATCTTGCTTCTGGAAGGCAATTTGCACCAACTTCCATTATAAGGTTGTGACTAAAACTTGACTAAAATGTTAACTTGACATGGCCTGGAAAATGAAATGCATAATCAGAGTAAAATAAACAAATTATGCTTAATAGAGAATTGCTGAGTTCAATAATTTAAATCATCAAGTGTTTAAGGAACTTGTGGATATAGATTTGAGGTTGCTTCAACAAAGGAGACCAGACACATTTTTAGGTTTGATTTCTTATTTACGGGTACTGTGGCAAACTGTTGGTCACCTTCCATATCATTGCACCTGTTTCCTCATAACAGAACCAAATTTTGTTCAGGTATAATGTGGCCATGTGTTTCATGGGATACATTTTGATAATTTAAGCCAATTCGAAAATTCTGTTTCCCTTCCCAAGAATACTTTTGGAATAAGTATGTGATGCAAGTCTGGTGAATAAAACATAAAAAGATTTTACTATAATATGCCTATTCTTTTTTTTTTTTTCTTTAATTTATGGCTGCATTGGGTCTTCGTTGCTGCGTGCGGGCTTTTCTCTAGTTGCAGTGAGCCAGCGGGGGCTACTCTTCGTTGCGGTGCACAGGCTTCTTTCTACGGTGGCTTCTCCTGTTGCGGAGCACAGGCTCTAGGCACGCAGGCTCAGTAGTTGTGGCGCACGGGCTTCTGTGCTCCGTGGCATGTGGGATCTTCCTGGACCAGGGCTCAAACCCGTGTCCCCTGCATTGGCAGGCGGACTCCTAACTACTGCGCCACCAGGGAAGTCCCTGCCTATTCTTAAGGTGTTACTCATCCTTTTAAACCACATATATGACCTCATGATTCGTTTCTACTCACTGGTGAGCTGAGGATAAAACAATCTCCAACTTAGACTATAGTTGACACCTCATGATATGTCATACCAGGTAGAAGTGGGTTGCTATTGAATTGCAACAACTGGGTCACCACCTCAGTTCTGCTCACCAGGTGAGATGGTGTGAGGTCAAGAGCTATAAAAATTACTTGGCGGCATCTAGTAATCTAACTTGATGATAATGGATATAGAAGGAGGAAAACTGAAGTATTGGTGTCAAGGAAGTTTGGAGAAGAGGTTAATGAATGGGGCACTCAAAATGACCCCAAAGCCTGAATTCTTATCAGAAGGATCCCAGTGACCCTCTTTGGATATTCGTCACCTCTTTTAGAAGTGAGTTGACTCAAAAAGCTCTTGAGCAACATCATTAGGAGGTAGAATAAAAGTTATACACGGGCTCAACAATATGGGTGTCCCTGCACCAAGGATGGCTTCATTGTGGAGTGAGTGAAGTACACAGCTTATGGGTAATAACCAACACTGAACACCAGTTGTGGCCTTGTATGTATCAGGACCTGGTGGGAGGTTAATTATATTGGTCCATTTCATGGTAAAGGGGAAGTAAGTTGTCTTCCCCAGAGGAAACCTGCATTCTCTATTTAAATTTTCTTTCTTTGCTAGTCATGCCGGTACTCAAACAACCAAATGTAGACTTCCTGAATGTCTTATGTATTACTAAAATGCTATCCATGTAACGTGCCTCCAAACAAGGCACTACCGTAAAACAGAAAGAAAATAAGCTATCAGCCATGTGATGTATAACTCTTCAAGGTCCAGCTTAATTCTCACGTATTCCATGAAGTCTTCTTGAATACGTGTCTTTGATAATAATTATTACCTTTTCTGAATTCACAGCCCTTACATTTTTATATCATTTAAATTATCTTAGCACTTTCTATCTTATTCTATCGTTCAGCCTTTCATGTGTATCCTGCTTTATTATTAAATTTACGCCTTTTAAATAAAGTCTTACCTCATTTATTTGCCTCGGTCTACCAGAATATTTTACACATTCAAGATACTAAAAGATTGTTTGCTGATGACAACCATATTCATGGAACCTTAAAACTGTATGTGATTTTAAAGGGCACGAAACCCCAAGTCCTCAGTAAAATCTCTTTTGTCAGAATGTTTTATTTTTGTAAAAAGATTAGGATTGGCTGAAATAAGTTGAAAACCTCTTTCATTACACAGCCATGGTCCGGGAACAGTGTAAGTTCAGTGGATCCACATATGATCTTATATAACTCTTTCTATTACTTGCGAATTATATATCAAATGTTTATTGAAAAAGCAGACCATGTTATTTTTATCTTACCTGTTAAAGAAAAGCAGTTGCTCCTCTTCTTTGTAGCATGCAATGTTTAGTTCTAATAACATAATAAATTTAAAAGTTTATCTTCCGTGTCTACTGGAATGTAAGCTCCATAAGGATAGGAATTCTCTCTCTCTCTCTCTCTCTCTCTTTCTGTGTTATATCCCAGTGTTTAGAAAAGTGCCTGTCACAAAATAGGGATTTTATAGATCATTGTTCTTTAGTTGTGTGTGGTTCTAGTCTTTCAATTTAAAAAAAGCACTTATCTAGAAAACCTAATATACAAAACAAAATCAACAAAAAAAGAGATTTTATCCATAAGAAAAATCAGAAGCATTCTGAACATTGGGATCCAACTAAGAGGCAGAGATTAGAAGTCATTTTTCTAGATAAAGCCCTGTGTGGGATAGGGGTGTAAATCTCACAGATTTGCTGAATCCAAAAACTGCTTTCAACAGTTCTTCCCTTTTAGTGAACATTATAGAATGTTCTAAATAAATATTCTATGAACCACAGCTAATGTCATAAGCTTATTTAGATAAACCCAAACCTGGTTTTCAACCCTGATGATGGCCTGGCTTTTTAGAGTGATTCTAGTTAGTATTAAATGACTTTTCTAAAAAGCATATGACAGCAGTTTAATTATTAAGATATCACTGTACTGACAGGTATTGGGCTGACCGAGAGGTCAGTGGTGTCTACTTCATAACCTCATTTCTGAAAGTTGATGATTCTGTATATTCTGTTGTTTTATTTGAAAAGCCACTTGACAGAGGGCTTTTAAAGAGAACTGAGTATTTCCTAACTGAAGTTTTAAGAGAATAATTTCAAGAAATGACCAGTTTCAGTTTGGAGTTCTCAAAAGGGTTTGGTTCACCTTCATCATTGATCTTTCTGTTTGAAGTGTTCATTTACCATCCTGACATAATCTAGGGTTGCACTGCGTGATGTTGATGATACTTTTGTCAACGTGAAGAATGCAGTGCCATTGTTACAGAAATCGTACAAGAAACAGAGACCTTAATGTGTACCATCTGTTTTACAAAAACGTTCAATGTGGTAATGCATTTGCAATACCAGAAGCAATATCTCTAAGACATGAAATGAACATATGTTGTCTAAGAGCCTTCAGGCTGACATTGAAAAAGAGAAAAGATAGTACTTCAAGGCAAATACTATCCCAGTAGAAAGACTGCCAGATCCAATATGGTTCAGCCTATTGACAAGTCTCTGGTGAACAACTTCATATAAAGATTTTCACATTGTTATGGGTTGTACAGCTCTCTGGCCCATCTTTTCAGCATGGGTAAAATAGTAGCAAACACCCTCGTTGTCACTCTGGGTACTTTTCTGTTTCA
Source organism: Eschrichtius robustus (assembly GCF_028021215.1). NCBI lineage: Eukaryota > Metazoa > Chordata > Mammalia > Artiodactyla > Eschrichtiidae > Eschrichtius > Eschrichtius robustus. Next base: position 95,557,090 of record NC_090831.1, on the reverse strand, counting down.
GAGCAACAGATGTTGTCAGAAAAAGTCACACCATACAGTAAAGTGCTTGAATGATTATTTCTAGGGCTGGAGTGAAACTGAAACAGTGTCTTCCAATGAGTGATCAGATAGTTTTAAAAACAGCTGAAAATGCAACCACTGAAAGCTGTACTAAAATATCTAGCTGTTTAGCGTAAATTCAAATTATGAGTTTTATGAATGGTAGCATATACAATTTTCATATATATATTGACTACTAACTGAAAAATTCTGGCCTCCTTTTTCCAGGTACTCTAATCTAAAACTATATTTTACGATGTAAAATTTAAATATATATACACATGAATATTGCAGTATGTACATAACCATAAGGCTGTATATGTCATATTCGTGTAAGTGCACATGAGAAGAAATACAGAGGTCAAATGATGTATTATTAAACCCATTAGGAGGAAGGATAGTTAACTAGCTTAACAAGTGTTAGTTTGCTTATATTTCAGTTCCAAAGATTCAATATGGCTTTAAGTTATATTATGCCATAATCAGGCTTAGTTCTTCATAAACATGTCAATATGAAATATAAGCCTTACATTTTAAAAACAGTTGAAAAAATACATCAGTGGACTTGGAGCCAGGAGATCTGGCTTTGAGTCTCCAATCTCCATTTATAAGGTGCATGACCTGAGGGAAGGCTGACCTTGGGTCAGCCTTCAAGACCTCAATTACTTCAACAATAAATAAGGGGGTAGGACTAAATGATCTTTAAGCTTCTTTCCAAATTTAAGAATTCTCATTACAAATAGACAATCATTATACAGTTTAAAATGGAGGAAAAATTGAGGTTTAAAGTCGAGACAGTTAACTCATTTATTTTACGTTTAAAACTATACACTGACCTATAGGAAAGTCTGCTTAAAGAAACCATACTTTTTATGGTTTACTAACTTTTTATGTCTATCCATTTCACAACAGAATTACACACATTTTTGTTCATATTCCTTCTAAATCTCACTTAGGATAAAACAAAACCCTTCTTTGTGACTACTCTGTTAGCTATTGGGCAGGTAAAATAATGATGCGATGCCCCCTGACCCCATAACAAGCATGCTCCTATGTTTCCAAAGCTTTTTTGTATCTAGAAGTAGTTCTTTGATCACTAATGGAAAGTTAATTTAAAAATAATCTTTATCTTCTATTTAAATGACCTCTCCATGATAGCTCTCATGACCTGCCAAAGAGTCTAGGATTTATTCCAGACATCCCTGTTGCTGTTCAAGTTATGATGCAAGGATGGCTCTAATCAGGAGATTTTGGCTTTCCTCGGGGTGGTGTTCTAAGCACCAGGTCCATCCTCTTCTCTCAACCCACCCATCCTTAACATAATAACTCTTTGGATTATGCCTCTCAAAAGAGCAGGAAAATTGTTCACTAATTGCTACAGCTAGAACCCAGAAACATATATCCAACTTCTAAGCTGAGATTTGTAAAGGAAACTTTTCCACACTCTCCGTAATTACTAACTTCTTATTTCCTTATCACACCCTAAATTTAGTCCCTGATCACTGTCACCTCCTCATTTTATTACCCACTTTGTGCTATTTATGATATATATTATGCTACCCTGAAGAGTTGCTCAGAGCAGTGAATTCCCTGGCTACCCTTGAATTTAGAGCTTTATTCAAACTGCTGCCTGGTCTCTTGACCTGTCAACAGTCAAGGGTGGAGCAACAGAAATTCTTCTCTTCGCTCTGGGTCAGGGGAAAGCCCCTGATGAAATTCACTTCCAACCACGCAAAGTTCAAAGGCACTGGCTTGAGTGGTGCATGTGTTTATTCAGGAACATGTGGATCTGATGAGTGCGAGGAGATTGGTGCAGTATGGCTCAGATGCAAGTCGTTGAGTATAATTGATTTTTAATGGGCTGGCTACCTGCCACCAGATGTTCATCAATTAGGTACGCTTTCAAAACCAACACAGCTGCTTATTTCATGCTGACTATCCAGTGGCTGAGGTATTGTTACATAGTGTAAGAAGTCATTTCTGTGTAGGGCGACCATACGTTCAGTTTGCTCTCAACCAGTCATGATGTAGGCCTATAATTACTAATAGCACCCCCTTTCTCTTTCTCAGTGTCCCAGTTTGGACAATAAATCACTTGGGCATCTTACCTATTTGTCATGCCATTCCATACACTGTACGAAGCTAAGTGAGACATAGATCTTGCCCTACAGCAGCGAAATAATTCATATCAGCATCATACACAAAGTAGATCTTACCTCTCAATATCACTAAATTTTAGAGCTGGAAGGACCTTTAGATTGCATTTATTCCAATGCTTCTTAAGATCTGGTTAGTGAATTGGTGAGTTAGTTTTTACCAACGTACCTCTGCTTCGCCTGCACCTATTTGCGAAGCGTCATCCCAATTTCTTCCGATCATTCTTCCTTTCTATTTCTCTCTCCTCTTCTAGACAGTATCTGGGGCTGGCTTATTTCCTTTTCTTATCAGTACAACTCATTTGAGAGAGGACTTTTTTCTCCTTTGAATCAATGTCTCCCCTACACTGAGGTGATCAAATGACCTCATTGTTCTTCGTAAAGGAATAGATAATCCCTTTTAGGCAAAAAAGCAAATAACTCTCCTAAAATATTTTGTAAGATAATTTAATTTTATGTCTACAAGGAAGAACACAGTATTATTATAAAAGGATTTTCTGCCATCTTAGTCATGTTATTTTATGTGTCATAACATATCTTTAAAAAAAATTAACCTTCTTCATGTTACACTTGCTATTTTAGATAATTGCCTACTGGATAATTTTGATTAAGGCTGGCCTAGCCTATAGCTATGGAGACAATTTTTTTCCTGAGTCTCTGTTGATCTCCAGGAAATATTAATCCTCTACTGGCTATAAATGCCAATATTTATTTACACTTCTCTTTTTTTTACTCTTCTTAAATTTAATTTTTATTTTTATCAAAGTAGTAGACGTAGAGGTTTTTAAAAATTATATAGTCCTAAAACCTATAATGAAAAACAGCAGAATTGTTCCCAGTGGCAACCACTTTCAACTTTTTTTAGTTATTTCTTTCTGTAATTACCTTTATATTTCTAAATATTGTAATTAATTTGCTCTTTCTTGATTTTTAAATTTTAGTTTTCTTCCTATTTTAGAGGGTTTATAACAATCCTCCACTGCTAACATACTTTCCCTCTCCTCATCCTCCTAATATACTACAATTTTGGTTAATTAAAAAATTGATGTTTGTGTTGTTAGGAATACATAAATATTGCTAAATTTGAAGCTTAACTTGGAAATATAGCTCCCTATTTTCCTGTTGTTTCTTTAGTTTTAGTTTTGTTTGTTCAGTTTTCTGTGTATCTGTCATTAACCTGACATCTCCAACTTTCTCCCTCACCTGTGTATCTCCTCTCAACTCACTCAAACACTGTGAAACTTATAAGTTCATTTTTATTTTCATTAAAATATCCTCATGGAGACTTGGTCCTCCTACTCCTAGCTGTAGCCTCAGGAAGAAGGCATTGCTATTGTTGTATCGTTATTTATCTCATCCATTGTTAATGCTGAGAAACCCAATGCCATTCTGATACCTGAATTACCACAGACTTAGTGGCTTAAAACAATGCAAAATTATCCTTGAGTTCTGGAGGACAGAAGTCAGAAATGGATCTCACTGGGCTAAAATCAAGGTGCTGACAGCCTGCATTCCTTTCTGGAGGCTCTAGGGAAGAATCTCTTTCCTTGCCTTTTCTAGCTTCCAGAGGCTGATGCAGTCCTTGGCTTGTGGCCACTCCCTCCATCTTCAGAGCCAGCAATGGCCAGTGGAGTCTTTCTCACATACTATCACCCTGACAATGACACTTCTGCCACCCACTTCCACGTTTACAGACCTTTGTGATTACTTTGGGCCAACCCTAATAATCCAGGGTAATCTCCTAATTTTATGGTCAGCTGATTAGCGATCTTAATCCCCTTTGCTATATAAACTAACTTTGCCAGGTTCCAGTGGAGTAGGACATGAACATCTTTGGGGGGGCTATGATTCTGCCTACCACAGGCTCTGACATGCTGATACAGGCTATTAAGCATCCAACTTCCTCCTCAACATGTCTACTTAGATATCTAATTGGCATCTCAAACCACATTCAAAACCAAACTCTTGATCTTTGTTCTCCATAAACCTTCCCTCCCTTTAGTCTTCAATTTTTCAGTAACTAGGCAAGTCGAAAATTTTAATTGCCAAAATAAATTATTGACACCCTAGAATTCAAAACTTCTTCCTACTTCCCCTCCATAATTCCAGTTGCCCAGAACAGCTTTTAGAATATCATAAGTATTAATATTTCATGAATGGTCTGATTTCCCAATTACATGATCACATACATTTTTAAGAATTTTCTCTGGTGGTTTAGGGTTTTCTGTTTGTTTGATTACCTTTAATTCAGATGATAACTTACTGATTTATAATATATATCTTTAATAAATATTTGTTCTCAATGCAAACTAGGGAATATATGGTTTCGTCAGAATTCTTAATTGAAAACAACAGAAATTGTTAATTTAAGCAGGCAATAAATTTATTGCAAATATAGGTGGCAAAAAAAAAAAATCAGCCTGAGGTTTAAAAAAGCAGGTCCTGAAAATAGGACTCAGTGCAGCTACATTATCCATCCTGACACTGCTGCAACCCTACCTATTATACAAAACAAGGGGGTGGGCATTGGTTTTTCTTTCCTCATCTTTCTTTTATGATTTTATGATTTCTAGAATTGTCTTCCTAACAATAGTAGTTTTATACTGTATAGCAACCATTCTTAACCTATCCCATGACTAAGTGGGAAAACACAGTTAATTGTAAATGAAAATGACACAAAAGATAAATGTACATGATTTGAATTTCATAGAACTTCTGTTTGTTCTTTTAATCTTTTATATTTTCATAATGTTATAACCAATAACCCCTTACGTTTGCCTTTCCTCTTACACATAAGTTGTGTTGATGACAAAAAGAAGCTGAACATTACACTTGACATTTTTGAAACTTGATGATTTAAATATCAAATGCTTTTCAAAACTGAGATTCCCAATATTCAAATAATTCTCTTGAAATGAAGAGGAAACCAAAGGACAAGATACAGTCCTTCAGTCTTTGCAGCTGAAATGCTCTTCAGGTTCGATTACATTTACTCTAAATGGCCAGACACAGTACTGCTCCATCCTAGTTTGCAATGTGTGTGACTCACACAGTTAATAGTAGTGGGTCAAACAGTGGTGACTAATAAGGCTAATAAGACTTATTCTGTGTTGGAGTTAACAAATCCTTTATCAGTACTTCAGCCACTCTGCTTATGTGGCCTCATTGTTAAGATTATGCCTTTCATCTATGGAAACCAATCCCTTTCATATACAGTTTCAGCAAGAAGCTTATCAAATGTGTATTAAAGCAGTATTGACTTGTCTAACAATAAAAAGTACAATTAGACTTCCAACACAGAGCATTTCTAATTTGCATAAAATCCTCTCTCACCTATCTATCCCTTTTACTGCAGAATATAACCAAAAGGTTATATTCCATTCCATGCGCCAGTAATTACTCTAAAATCACTAGACAGAGGTACCTATATAATATTGCTCCATTCTTTATGCAGATCTTAAAACTGAATTCATATGCAAGATATATCAATAGGAAAACACTAGTAAAATCATTAGAAAAAGTGACCAAGCACAATGGATTCCTTTTACATAATATCACAGAGTGTCATAATTTAAGATAGTTTCTTACTGAGACCCACTGTCTTAATTTTAAAAAAAAGAAAATCAACTCAAGGATAAGACTAAAGATGTACTTTTATGACACCTTTTAATTGGGGCTTCTATTTTACACAATGTATAGTTTTAAAAGACTACTTTTAATCACCAGAAGAGTAATTAGGAACAGACTTTACATAAAAAGTAGGTAAACCAATCTGAAAAGTAAGGGATTATTTTAAGAATACTGGAAGTATTTATAATGGAACATCTTTATTTGAGAGTATAGGTTATTCCTTGGCCATGCTGTGATTCTTGTCACATAAATGCATGCCTCTGTTCTGTACCTGAGAGTTTTAATTCCACTTTTTAAAGCAATGGAAACTTGGGTGACTCTTGTGATTCTCGTACTCTTTGATTTCCGTAAGTGACTCCTAGGAGGAACAGTTCAGAGCGTGGCTGATTCTCTACTTCCTTGCAAAGGTGGCATGAAAATGCTTTGTGACCACCGCTGATGAGCCTTCCCATGATTGTTTAATAAAGAGCAGCGCTGTTCTACCAGGGTAACACAAAGTGACGTTGCCTCAGGTCACTTCAGGGCATGTCACGTCATGTAACACAACATGACCCGATGTAACCTGATCCAACAGGTCAGGTGCCTGTTGCCTATTTGTAGGAAACACTTTTTTATTTCTCCTCCAGAAGAGAGGCCATGTCACCATGTATAATGAAATGTCAATTCTAGCTCTGGGTCCAAGGGATACCAATGGAAATAATTTCCTTCCCAATTATAGTGGTCTCTCTTCAGCACTGAGTTACTCAGAGTGCATGTCATTAACAAGAATGTAGTTGTGAAAGTGAGTTGAAGGAAATATGCCTTAATTAGCACAAATTTAAGGCTGAACAAAAGTTGTAGCAGAGACAAAATGCTGTATTTTTTTTTTTTTATTGGCAATAAAAACAGGAAAGAAGAGAAAAAGAGTTAGGAACCAGTAATAGTTAACAAAACATCATTCTTTTACAAAAGAGAATTTTATTTTCTAGGAAAAACAATAAATAAATGGCCAAGAAAGTAGGTTTTTTTCTTTAAAAATTACTGTTAACCAAGGTAATTGATGAGAAAGATGCTTGCATTCCTCCATTTCTGAATTTATCAGGTGAAGTTATCCAACATGCTGTGTGCATGTAGGTATATAAAAGAGGCATGATACCCGGTGCCTACCCTCAGTAGGCTTCCCTGACTGAAGAAACGAAACAAGCATACATTGCACACCTGACATTGAGTAAATGCTAACCTCTAGGCTATTACCTGTAAATCCTAGAGAAATTAGAGAAAGAAAAGAACATTGCCTGGAGTAGGAAAGAAGGCCTCAGGGATTTGAATTTATTATTACCTGCTTTGAGTTTAATCTTCTAATCTCACAAGGAAATCCAAGTCTATTAAAAGGTAAAAAAGCATGTAGTTCACTAGGAGTGGTGAACTGTACAAACATCTAACTTGAGTTTAATCTATAAAGGTAAAGGGAACATCCTTTAAAAATATTTCTTAGGCTGGTAACAGAATTAATTTACTCAGAATAAAACTATTGGCTTCATCACTAGAAAATTTGGAATAAAAATTATATAGCAAGCAGTACGATAAAAATCTACTTTTAAAATGTTAACACATACTTACTAAAAGAAACACCCATATAACTAGTCCTCTTTAATTAATTATTTAGTTGACATGAACCCTATCTCATTTGGCTCTAGTCTGTTAAATGTTAAAGAACAAGAATTGAGTTAAAAGAACAGCTTAAGGAACCTCCATACTGTTCTTCACAGTGGCTGTATCAATTTACATTCCCACCAACAGTGCAAGAGGGTTCCCTTTTCTCCACACCCTCTCTGTGATGACCTAGATGGGTGGGATGGCGGTGGTGGTGGGAGGGAGGTCCAAGAGGGAGGGGATGTATATATACATATGGCTGATTCACTTCGTTGTACAGCAGAAACTAACACAACATTGTGAAGCAATTATACTCCAATTAAAAAAAAAAACAGCATAAGAAAGACATGAACCAGCTTTTTGTAGGAGATAAGAGTTTCATAATTGTGTTAACTTGAGGGGTGGCATGCTTTCTTCCTGGACCTAGATAGCAAAACGAGAAGGACATGTACAAGGGTTAAAAATGGTGAAGGCAGGCTTTTATTTTTTATAAAGTAGTGTTGTTATTTCATAAGTAATACTATACATTTTCCAGATCAGAGATAGAGATAAATGTTATTAGTATATTGTCATCTAAGTCAAATATGTATCATATCAGAATTATCCATCACTTCCAATGGTTTGTCTCATTATTCACAACTTTCCTCCATTATTTCACATAATCAAGATTTGACTGTGCATATATTATAGGTAAAGGACTATAATAAACTAATATATGCATCAAGATCACACCATTAATAAACACAGATGTCAGAATTCAATTCATAATTATATTTCAAAGGACAGCTGGTTTTCAGCTTAAACAAACCTGTGCCTCCAATACAAGTGTATGATTTGCTACTACCATAGTATAAAATATTTGAAGTCTAAGATATACTTGCTTTACAGATAGGCTTTCTTGCCTTGTAATAAAACCTAAAAGCTTTAATCCAAACAACTAAATTTTCACAGTTCAAAAAAAAAAAGAACTATTCAAAGTAATGGAATGTTGTACTTATTAGCTACCTGTTAGTTTCTCTTTGTTGTGCTAATGTTCACAATGATGGGTACAGTTTTAACCAATTACAGAAATCAATTTAAGTTGACACTGAAGAAAACAAAAATAATTTTGTGCTTCTCTTCTGCAAGCAACTTGGCACTCAAAGATTACTGAACTCTTCTGAGTCGATTTCTTTGAGCACAAAACTGAGCAGAAGTGCCCAGAAGCTATAAACTATTGCTAAACACCCCTAAGAGGAGATTTGGTGGCTCATATTACACTAAGCTGTTTCAGTGCGTGTGTCATCTTTGGGGATCACTCTATTTTTGTTTGTTTTTGATCTCTTCTCTGTTTCGTTCTTTTTCCAAAAGGCCCAAAGTGGGAGGTGAATGAAAACTACAGTTGGGACTAGATCAGGACATCCAGGGTCATCTGACTGTCTAACTCTCTTCTGTCACCAGGCATCTCACATGGTAGATAGTTGGACCAATTACCAATGGTTCATGATGGAACTACAAAGTGGCAGCTCCTCGAACTGAACTAATTATTGATAGTTGCCAAACGAGAACTAAAACAATTCTTAAATGATAATAAAACTAATGAGGTAGAAATTTTACTTCCTCCCCAACTCCACTGCCCTTAGGTGAACTAAGGAGGAGAAATAGCAAATTCCCTTCTATATTTCCACAAAAACTCTTCTCAGACACCGTAAAACAATGGGAGAATACAAGTACGTTGTTCTCTTTTTCTTTGGCTTGAAACTTAGCTCACAAAGAAAGTTCACACTATGTAAAGATTTTCACAGTGATGTATTAACAAGTCTGCAGGATTTGCTCTACTTATACAGGGAAGATTTGAACATAAAACTTTTTTCTGTTTGTGGATGCGGTGATGAACATATGGTCAGCACCTGGAATTTATAGAGGCCTTTACCTAATAAAACCTTCTGAGACATTCCAAGAATGACAACAAAGTGATGGCATGGCGCAGAACTGCCAAAGGTAATCTTCTTCACCTTCTGGTTCTTTTAAAGCAGAAAACATAAAACTAACAACTTAGTGCCCCCCAAATGCTTATGAAATGTGCATTAAAGAGGTGGGAGCCCAAGTTCCCTGACAAAGGTGCTATTATATCATGACTGTGAGTGTCTTTCTGGACTGTCTCAGAACTGGTTTATGAGAAAGATGACTGATTGGTAAGCATACTTTTAAAAAGTAGAGTAGGACAGAGTACAAGATCAAGTTCAAAGTTAGAAAGTTTTACTTAGAATGTTTTTATAATGGAATGCATTATTAAGTGATAAAACCACATACAACATTGACTTATGATTTTATAAAAATCTATTACATTTAGCTGCAACTTAGGGAAATGTCATTTGCCAGGTGACTCTCAGCTCCATATAAACTTTAAAACTGAAATTCCCAATCAGGAAAAGAAAAGTTGATGAGATCCAGATTGAAAAAAAAAAAAAAAAGATTAAGACATCCGGTTAAGACAGCTTAACTTTTAAAGAATACAAATGTCTTTACAAATGTAAATCTAAATAACATAGTGAAAATATTTTCTATATTTTGCAACAATACTTTGCAAATAATAAGGTTTATTCTTGAATATAATCACAAAATCAGAAATAATCCCAATCCTGAGCCCGTCTTTACCCTGGTTCAGATCTCAGCTGTTTGTAATATCTAAACCAAGATTCAATATACTTTTAATGACATTTCTCCAAGCCTCTCAGCCCTCACACTCTACTTTCCTCCAAGAGTCAAAGTCAGATGGACAGAAGAAACAGGTTATTTCACCCACAAACATAAAAAATAAACGAACTGACTATTGGTTTCCAGAGTTAAGTGCTATCAATACCTCTCAGGGACCAAAAACAAAAGAAACAGAAACTCTCCCTATTGTAACTCCCTGAAAAATCAGCCAGTTGATACCCTTTACAACTCTCAGATAACAAGCCACAATCAAAGCAAACATACCAAAAAATGTTTCAGCACAGAGAGGAGAAGAAACCACAGACCACTCAGAAGAGCTGGCCTTGCTGTAAAGAAGGTACAGAGGAGTCTGCAGGGTAGCTGGGTGTGCATACTGAGGACTGAACAGAAACAGAGACGTGCTCTGTGGTGGCGGAGAAGACTATCTGGGGCATGGATGATGGGTGTCAAGAGTCACGAATCGTGATTATGACCTTGGTACTTTTCCTTGGAGTTCTTTTAACGTAGGACTCATGTTTAGAATGATCTTTTACTTCTACCAGAATAGATTTTTTTTTTTCATCTATTATGGTTTATTCTTTGGCTCAAAAAAGAAAAAATCCATGAAAGTTACCCATTGAGGAAATCACCATTTGGGATATTTAGTTTATTATTGGTGTAGAAGTGTAAAAGCCTCACTAGTCCAAGAAAAGATGGTTCATTTTTCACTCCCACCCCAATTCTATCTCCTACTCTGGGGAATAAACAGATAGTGAAATAACTTATAACAGTCTTTCTCCCAATTCATTGATTGTAATCATTGCTAGATAGCTGATGTCTAAGAAATAAAGCATTTCAGATTAGTCAAAAGCTGAAATTTTGGTTCTCAAAAATGCCATAAGACTCTATAACCGCCTGAGTTTTTAAATGTCTTCCACTACACATGTGTCTTGCATTTAGAATTCCTTTGTTTTATATGTTCTAACTCCTTTGGCTTACGTTTAAATACTTGTAACCAAAAAAAAAAAAAAAAAGAAGACTTCGTAGCAAGTGCTGAATACTGTTCTTTGGCAAGAATTTAGATCTTTAGCTAAGCATTAAAAGTAAGGGGAAAAATAATAGCAAATAGAACCTAAAGCAAAATCATAGCAAAGAGTGACCAACGAATTAGGAGGAGAGTTTGTAGCAAATACTGGTCATAGAAAGCACTAAAATTTCTTAGCTAATGCCAATCATTAAAGTTAATGGAAAATTCAGAGCGACGGCTAATAATTGAAGTCAATAGAGAATTGATAGCACATGCTGATCAGCGATGCTAATGGAAAAATTCTCCACCAAACTGCGCGTTTTCAGATGTCATCTCAGAATAGCAAAAAGCTGTAAGTGTGAGTTTTGACTCTTATGTTGACATTTGCCATTTCTTTGTATTCATCAAGTTTATGTGACGTGAAATAGGCGCAGCCTATTGTGGCAGCAGGGGTTTAATTATGACTCCAAATGTATTTGCAAAAGTGTATTCCTTTTGACTTTGGTGCCCCCCAAATGGAAGTAATCACCTGCTAATTGTGCACAGGAGCCCCGAGAGCTGTCTGGCATGATAATCTGGTCTGCAAATTTGGGATTGTGAAAGGCTCCTTTTCTTCTTAGTAAGTATCAAACGCCACTAGTTCTCTCAGTGCATAAAGAAATCAACAATCCCACAGATAATATGCAGTATGAAAATGTAGCCTCTAACTAAACAAACTTTTTTGCACACCATCGTAGTCCTACCTTTATTCCTGTCATTTCCAATTTGCTGGATAGATTATTGTACTGGCTAAGCTATCCTGTGAGCATGGTGCCTATCCGTAATAGCATTTAGACCACAGGAATAGTGTGGGCAAACATGGGACCAGAACTGATGGCATGTCATTAGGTATTGGTTGCCAGCACCTCTTATTACAGTTGCACAGGCTCATTTTCCTGAACTACTCCTGTTTTTGCACATTGCCTCTCCCATCCTAATTCTTATTACGCTAGCCTCCATCCTACTTGTGTACTCAAAACTTATTTGTCCTTCAGTGCCCTGCCTGAATCCCACCTCTACTATGAGACATTTTCTGATGATCCCCTGATTTCACTTATTTGCATAAGCAAGCGCTCATTGTCTGTATTGCAGATTTAATAGTCATACTGTCCTGTATTATTTGACATATATTGTTGTTTAAATCTTAGTCCAACCAATATCTCACAAGACAATAAACTCCTTTTAACAAAAGGAGTCTGATGGTTTTTGTCTTACCCACAGTGCATAAATCTCAACGGCTTCTACAGAAGGAGACAGCATTGAAAAAAAAAAAAGTGAGACGACCATTGAAACTAGAGTTAGATATCTAGGTTTTAAGTATTAATTAGCTCTGCCATTTAAAAATCCTGGGAGAGGTTCCAAATTACCTGAGACCCATGAGTATCAGTTTTCTTACGCTGTAAAATGGGAAAATTCCTGGGCAATTCACCTCACTTGTGGTTGTCAGAAGCAAATGAAATTGCATATGGGAATGGGCTATATTCATATGTGAACGGATATATTGCAAATATATCTCATTCTTGGAATAAGTGCTTAATATATGTTTGAGTATAGTTTTTATCAATAATATGTCATTTTTGATGAACAGTTTTCAACTACAGTTTTTAGCTTCTGAGGGAAGACAGAATAGAAAGTCTCTCTGATATGTAAACTTGAAAAATAATAGAATACAATGTAATGAGTAAAGGGAAAATGAAGTGAGAGATGGCAGCAAATTGAGCCAATGACTCTCATGGCGAGACAGTCTGCAGATCTGGAACCTGATGTAGCACACAGTTCAACAAGACCAGCATTTTATAGTTGTGACCAAAAAAGCTAATTTAAATATAAATCATTTTTGAGTGTAAGTTGTATCGCATTAATTGCTCTAAGAAAAACTGTATTTTTCCTTAACAAACTTCAATCCAAAGAACAGTCCTTCTATAGGATAAAGATTTCTGATCTATAACATGTGAAATAGTTGACACTAAGCTTAGTAAATAAAGACCTCACACTATATTTTATTTTGACTAAAATACAAATAAGGATAGCTATAAAAATGTCAATTTATACACCACACTGAAATTATAGATTATTTATGTATTGAATGAGAATAAAGTCATAAAAACACAGGAAGTAAAACTGAAAACATTAGCCTCATTTGAATAGGATACAGATCATCACTTACTTACATTTTAATAAATAATATGATCAAGAAAGGAAGAAAATGAAGGAAAAACCAAATAAGGAATTTGCTGATATGGAGAATGGTAAAAACAGAGAGATACATAATGGTAGACACAAACTCAACTGCTTTCTGAGATCAGACAAGGTTATGTAAAATGATTGAAATGATAATTTATAGTGAATGGACTAGATGTGGAAAATGGAAAGAAGAATATCTATGAAGAAATGAATTCAAACTTTTGAAATACCACATGTGCCGTGCAAAAACTTCCATTACAAAATACCCATAAATCCTAGATAGCCTATTAGAAACTTAAAAAGAAGAATCATGGCTGGAAAGTTCAAAAGAAAGAAAGGAAAATCTCCAAGAATCAAAAATAAGAGGAAACAGCAAACTAGAGCTGATGCTGGCTGTCTTTGGAGGGTATCCTGAACATGGTGACCCAGAGGCTTGAGTTTTATTTTCAGAAAAGGACAGGCAATAGGACCTTGGACCTGCAAAAGTCAATATTCTTACAAAGGCCCCTCACACTAAACCTTCAGGTTTAAAGCTCTACATACCTAATAAAATGTTAAATTGGAAAAAAAAAAATCATCAGCACAGGGAGATAATAGGAATTCTCTTTGTTTCAACCTGGGCTTAGAGTGGGACAAAATATTGCCCTGAGAATATAACATTGGAACTGTACCTCTCATAACATCTGGTTAAATTTTATATTACCTGCATGTCTCCAAACTCCTAAGCTTAAGAGTTCACATAAAAAGTGTACCAGTGCCCTACTGAACCCTGTGGCCCATCGCAGAAGCAATACTTTTTGGAGGAATGTGTCTTTATATCACAAATACTCCATTACATATATACTCATAATCGGAAATTACAGAACACCTGAGGATGAAACAGCAGACATATCCCAAAGCAGAGTCAGACTCCCAAGAACTTAATAGAACTATTGGGAAAATGCTACCAAAAATGAGTTTAAAATAAATATAGTCTTAAAAGTATTCAAAACCATAAGACACTATCAGTAAAGAATAGACATTTAAAATAACCAACTAGAATTTATAGAAAGAACACAAGCAGCCATAGGAATTAAAAAATTAAATGTATATATGAAAAATAGATTGGACACAAGTGAGAAAACATAGTAAACTAAAAAATATTTCTGAGCAAATCAGTCAGAATGCAGCACAGAGAGATAGAGAAAAAATGTCAAGGAGAAATTGAGACATGAATGCAGAATAAGTCCAGTCCATGCATAAATGCACTTCCTAAAGGAGAGAACATAATGGAAAAGAGGTATCAGCATTAGCCCTATACAGAGATGAGAGAAATTTTTCCCCAATTAAAAATGTGATTCCTCCGATTTGTGAAGCTTAAGTTCCCAGGAAGAGAAATGAAGGGAGATCAGCTCAGTGCTTTGTGACCACCTAGAGGGGTAGGATAGGGAGGGTGAGGGGGAGACGCAAGAGGGAGGGGATATGGGGATGTATGTATATGTATAGCTGATTCACTTTGTTATAGAGCAAAGACTAACACACCATTGTAAAGCAATTATACGCCACTAAAGATGTGAAAAAAAAACACATCATAATGAAAATACAGAATACCCAGTTCAAAGAGAAGATGCGCAGAATAGACAGAGCTTAACACTAATAGATCCTTGATTAAAGAAGTAAAGAGATTCTTTTCATATTCTTTTCCATTATGGTTTGTCACAGGATATTGAATATAGTTCCCTGTGCTATACAGTAGGACCTTGTTGTTTATCCATCCTGTATATGTTTGCATCTGCTAATCAAAAACTCCCAGACCTTCCCTCCCCCGCCATATATGTATAACTGAGTCACTTTGCTGTACAGCAGAAATTAAACACAACATTATAAGTCAACTATACTTCAATAAAATTTAAAATAAAAGAAGTAAGGGATGAAATTCTGGAAGAAGAAAAGCTCTGGCAAGGAGTTAGAGATTTATGCTGAGTGTAACTGGAACCAATTGTACGGTTTTGAAGGGAGTGATGCAATTTAATTTATATTTTTAAAATATTGCTCTGAATGTTGTATGGTGTAATGGAGTGTAAGGGCATGTCATTTCTTAAGGGCGTATCAATGATGGTGGGATGGTAGCAGTGGGAGGAGTTCTCAGGTATGGAACCCAGGTTGACAGTAGGCCATCAGTCTTGCCAAAGGACAGAAAGTGAGAACTGAGGGAAAGGGTAGAGTCAAGGATGACTGTTAGGTTTCTGGCATGAGCAATTGAGTGTATTGTGCTGCCTTTGTGAAGCTGGAGAACACTGAGAAAGGAAGATACAGGGGGAGGGGGAAAATCAAGACTTTTTGGTCCTTATTGAGTACTTTTACAGGCTGGGAAGAGTGATTAGCACTTGGAGATAGACTGACTCATTTAACCTTGACTACAATCCTGGGGGAAGGCACTGGTATTATCCTCCTTCTAAAGATGAGGAAACTGAGGTATAGAGAAGTTAACTCCCCGCTGAAGGTCACACAGCTGTTTGACTTAAAAATCCATACTCTCAAGCAGTATTCTCTCTTGCCTCTTAGGATGTGTCATCCAAGTTGAGATGTGGATTCATGATGTGAAGCTCAAAGAAAGAGGAGATTTTCCTGAAAAATGTCATGGTAAAGGAGTATAAAAAGTGGGCTAGGACAGTCATTCCCAACGTTTTGTATATTCTTGGTCCATTCTCAAATTCTAAAATATTGGCAGAAAATTTGATGGGACTAAGAGATCAAAGCAAACAATCATCCTATTGCAGAGCTGTGTCTCATAGTGCTAATGAAAGTGTCCAAAATCAAAGAACTTTCCTCTGATCTTTCCTCAGCCCTGTGCACACATAAGCAGAACTCTTTACTGACCTGCAAGGTTCCAAGTCTCTGTGAATGAGGCAGGAGGGAGGTGAAACAGATGTCAGACACTTTCCAACAAGTTCATAAGAATATAAGCTGCATGAGGTCAGGGAATTTTTTCTGTACTGTTGCTACTGTATGCTCAATACCTAGAGTGGGATCTCACATATGCTAGGAACTTCATACTTATTAGTTGTGCAAATGATTGAAAGCTGTATCCTGCTCTAACCTCAAATGCCTAACCACTCTCAAAAGGCTTACAGACATTGTTATTCAAAACAAACATGCAAACAAAAAAATTCAGTAACACAAGATGCAAGTTATATACATGATCAATATTCACAAACCTGTGAAGATTTGGGGGAATTCATGAGTAGCAATGGGCTAGGTGAATATTATCAAAGTAGGAGATTGTCCTTACCACCCTAAAAACCTGTAAAATGTAGGTTTTGAGGCAATGATCAATCTGTGCTCAAGAAGGCTTCAGAAGAAGTGCTGTTTTTGATTTAGAGCCAATTTTCAACTTAAAAAAAAAAAAAAGATGTGGATGGATAGAAGGAATAGGCTTGGAAGATAGGGGATTTGGTTTTAATGAACTGATAATTTCAGAAAAGTCAGTGGAAATAGTCACTGGAAGGAGGTCAGGAGTGAGAGGAGGAAAATTAGGGCATTAAGCAGCTGTAGCAGAGATTTGATCAGTACAGTGGGTTTGCATCTAGAGAAGTAGCCAAAGATGATAGACTTAAGGAGCGTAGTTGTGATAACTTTCCTTGAAACTGGTAGATTGAAGAAGCAAAATTGTACCTGGATCCTGATGACGTCAACCCCCAGGTTAATTGCTCAGCACTCAAAAAAAGGGTGTGTTCCTGAGCTCTCCTGGCATCTTTCAAAGGCAATTCTCCCAATCCATGGTTTTTTCCATGGGTCTTGGAGGGTATACTATGAGTCTCATATTCGCTGATCTTTGAAATGGGGAAATTATTTGGATTCCAAAATTCCCTACTCTAAAGCTAAAAAAATGTCCAGAGTTTGCTAAGAGGCCTAATGTTCTAAGTACTCTCTAACTTGAAATGTTTCTTAGATCTGGGAGAAAATGCACATTGGAAAGAGTTCTACACAGATGGTTGGAGATAAGATTTGCAGGATCCCATATGCCTGCTACTTGGTAGAGTTATAGCAGTAAGTGGTGATGGCAAGTCCAGAGGCTTTGAGTCTTATAACTGGGAAGCCCTGAAGCGATTTTGAAAGAATTTTCTTTCAGTGGCTGAGGGCAGGATTGTGGGGGGCTTGGATTGCTTCCCTTAAGAGGAGTCATATTGATTCAAGATGGCTAAGAAGCTGAGGCCATGGTCTTCAACCCGCCCTACAGAGTATAACTTTTAAAGAGTAAAAAATACACAATACTATATTATCACATATCATTATCATAACCATTGTACTTTTTCTTTTCTAATGCTGAAATAATTGGCTCTTCTCCATAGCCATTTCTTAATCTTTTAGAGAGATCAATATTGCACCATATTTGTAAGAAAAGAAAGTCAACAATTGAGCTCTCTATACAGTTGGTATGTGGATTTCCATTTTCGTGGTGTGTTGGTGATTGTGTGTGTGTGTGTGTGTGTGTGTTGAGGAGGAGAGTGTGTGGATATGGGTATATTTTCATAATGGTCTCAGTTCATATTTTTACATCCTTTTAAGATTTTAGAGTAAGTAAAGCACAAGATAAAAATTAAAAATAATGTTTAAATGACATTTTAACTAAATTTGTTCTCAGTTCACAAATGCTGAGACATTGTTAGGAAAGGATCACATTTAACCTTTCTAAAGAAATGAACCCAGCTTTGCTATCACTACTTTTCGCACTGGTTCCACGTGGGTGGTCTTTTATTTCATAGGGCATATTAATCTCCTGTTATACGTGACAGCCACTACTGTGTGTCATCCCACTACAGGACAATAAAGTGACTCCAGAGTTTCCTTCTAAACTTAGTGAACAGGCTTCTCTTACTGTGACAAATGTTTATGGATTCTTCTAATTACACGTCTGGTTTAAAACTAAGATACCAAGAGAATACAATTCTCTTTTGTAGAGTTCCCAAGGTTTTGCTATAATAATCAATTACCATAATGAGTTTTTTTAAAGCTTCCATTCATCATTTTCTTAAAATATATAAACTACTAGGATAAAGATAAATAGCCATAGCCAGTGTACCCTGAAGCACTCTACCAAAGGTCTCCTTTAAATCAAAATCAACTGGAAAACATGCTGGGTTTTATTTCAAAGTCAATCCTGCTTAGGTAAAAAAAAGAATTATATAAAACAAAAAAGGAGTAAAAGAAAAATCCATGACAAGTTGGCTTCATAAGAGGACACTAGGCAATGCAGCATTACCACAATCATCCCTGTAGTTCAAATGCGTTTGTTAAATGGGTCCTCTAACCAGCTCTTGTACTGTTGAAACTAGAAACTAATTCTCTACATGGGCCTTTCCTCACCTATTAACCTATTATCTCCTTCTGTTCTTAGAAAAACAGTACCCAAACTAGGAGTCATTTGACATGTCTTTATCTAAGCCAGAGTTTCTCAACCTTGGTACTATTGCTATTCTGGGAGGTACAATTGTTCTTTGTTTTATGGGAAGCTATTTTGTGCAGTATAAGATGTTTAGCAACATCTCTGGCCGCCATCCACCAGATACCAGTAGGAGACACCTCCCTCCCCTGAACTGTGACAACCAAAACTCTCTCCAGACATTGACAAGTGCCACTGGGGGAGCAAAGACCCCCTCCCCACCATTTGAGAACAACTGCTCTAGTCTTTCCATAAGCATTAATTGTGAGAGAATTCAATAGAATATTCTGGTAGCATAAAAATGGTATAAAATTGAGAAAACTAGGGCAAAGAAGAGAAAGATGATTAAGCTCATTGGCGTTTACAAGAAATGAAATTGGGTAAGATTTGGGTGATGATGGAGGAAATAACCAAGAAGGCATGAAAGGTTTCCTGTGTCATTTAGCCACAGTTGTCCCTTTTTAAATTACTGTTCCTTAAATGTGGACTTTCTATAAGATACAGTCTTCAAACTCTCTGTTTTTTCCCCATCTACACTCTCCCTTGGTTTTCTTACATTTCAGTTCTTTCTCATCACCTCTAGGAAGATGTTTCAGCCTTCATGTCTCTTCCTAACTTAAGATCTGAATTCAGAATAGCAATTTGCACTTGCACCCTCTATATCCTCTGTGAGACTGCAATTTCTGCTCAAGTTGCTATTCTTCCAGGTTTGGGGCTCTCAAACTTGTGTTCATAGCCATAGAAACAGAAGGATTTTTAAGCAAAATTTTCAAGAAAAATTGTTTTGCTTACCCCTGGCCTTAGAGCTTGTTTTCATGTTGTTATATCCTACATCCTACCCAATAAGACAGAATAGGTAGTACACAAAGATTTGAGATAAAAAGCATTTGCATTCAGTCCTAGCTCTGCCATGTTGTAGCAGTACTACATGGGGCAAATCACATTTCTGAGTTCGAATTTCCTGCTGTGTAAAATGAAGCTTCCTCAGAAGGTCCTTATGCAGCTCAAGTAAGATACTATGTGCAGGGCGAGGGGGCAGGAATCTTCCAATAAAATGTCTGACATTTAATAAGAAGTTAATCAAATGTATTGTTTTCCTTTCCACTGTTGCCGCTGCTACTAACCTGCATAAGGTTCCTGATTATATCACTCTGGTCTATACTTTCTTCCCAACTTGTCTTCCACCCATCAATCCTGTGCCACTTCTCACGATCTCCTACTAACAGTATATGGAATGTTTCTCACACTCTTCTATAGCACTGGCACGCATAGCTTTCCTCCTTTTCTTTCCTCTGCTCTTGCCCTTACTCTCCCTACCTTTAACCTTGTTCTTGCTTTTATTACTTATTGTTGTTTTAATGTGCATTCCTTTAGTTACTAGATATATTAATCATGTATTAATATCTTCATTAGCCATTTGTATTTATTCATTTGTGAATTGTCAATGATCTGTAATCATTTTTTCTATTTCTGTGTTCTTATTTTTCTCATTGGCTTATAAAAATTCTTGATAAATTAAAAATATTAATCCTTGTCTATACACATTGAAAACATTTCTTTTCAGTTTGTGAATGGTTTCCAAAGAAACGGGGAAAGTAACAAAATGAAAGATAGATAAACTTTACCATATTAAAGTTTTTAAAATTACCCTATTTTACCAGTATTAAAAAGATAAATTTCCTCATATTAAAAATATGTATATATGTGGATACATGGAAGAAGTGAAAAGAACTATAACAAATATTAAATGATAATTCATAGCAATAAGATTGTTGATTTTTATATTTCTTTTCATACATTTTAATTGCTCCAAAATTTCAATTAATTTGTAATGCCTTTGTAATCAGAACAAACTAAACAAATATGATTTTAATTGTTTTGTAAAGACAAGTAAGCAAAATTATCTGCAGCTGCACTTTTTCTTCGTTGAAATTCAGCAAGTTCTCTATACACTGGATACACTTAATAACTATTTCACGATAGTGATGGTAATTTTAAAGTGATCTCTTTACAGTATTATTTTTAATATTTGGGGGCCCTCAATTTATAGGATGAAAAAACACTGACTACACATGTCCTCAGCAAGAGTTTGATTCAAAAAATACTAGGCTGAGAACTAGAAGAATTAGTTTGAATTCTGCCTTCATCATGTATTAAAAGCATTTCCTTAGACAAGCCACCAAGATTTTATAGTTCAGTCTTCCCTGTGTAATTAAAGTATCTCCATCTCTTCCTTACCTTTTGGATATGATGGACTCAAGAGAAAGAGGAGAAAGGATTAGAAGGTACTGCCAGGTAGTCTTACATGTTTTATATTAATGTTTATTTGCCTGCAAAACTTTTGTTTTCAAATGAAGTGTGAGATATAATGTCAAATCATCATATATAAGATGATACTCCCTTAAAATATCTTATGTGATTACTAAAGTGAACAACTGTTATCCCTATACTATCATTATTTGTTGACTTCTTGACTCTGAAAATTTCTTATTCATTTTTCCTCTCCCACACATTTCCAAAGAAATATTTTAGACATCCCTATGTAGAAGCTGGAGTTTCAAACAATAACATCTGAGTTGTTCCTAAAAATAAATATGTACCATCCCAACTGAGCTTTAAACTGAAGACATCACCTGTATATCTGAAGGAAAGTAAGAGTCATCTTAAAAGATGGGTATAAACTACCAGAACTATAGTCAACCCCCTCTAACTAGTATCTTTAGCATATCATAGACCTTACAAGACATAATTTTTAGATTAATGATACTTGATTTGGTACTTATTTATGGGGGGAAAATGACTGAGTTGCCTCAAAATAAAATATATCCTATGACAATGACTTATACAGAACATTGAGTTTATGGAAAAAGCAGTGGTCCAGACAACTAACTTCTTTATTTATGTCAAGGGTTTAAAAAATGCTACATTTAGTTTTAATATCATGATGAGCAGTATTCCCCCTGCCTATAAGCCTCATTACACTACACTATGTACAGTATTTGCCTTATTTAACAATTTTTATCAATCATTTAAAAATGGGCGATGCACTCAAAAAGAAAAAAGTGAAGAAGTGCAATGTACAGCTTCTTAGATCTACAAAAATTTGCACTTAATTGTCAAGAATAATGAAAAATTAAAACAAAAAAATTTTTTTTTTTTTCTGGTAAATCCTGGGCCCATGATTTGATTCATTCAAAAACCAAAGACAATGACTGTTTTCTGTTAATTGCATGAGTAGCTGTAATTCCTATTCACCACAAAAATTTTTCCCTGCTTTTCTTTTTAATAATTGTTTACCTTTTATCTACCTAATTGGATTCATCAAATATATCACCTTCCTGTCACTTTTAGATTCTCCCTTATAATTGCTGCAAGTATTTTATGCTCCCCACTTTTCCATGGTGTGAAGCAGTGTTAATCAAGGATCCCTTTCTAAAGTTTTCTTAAAACGTGAATGTGCAAAGCATGTAAACGAACACGGCAATGATATGGAAAGTTCCACCACCCCAAATAATTTCTGGAACAATTAAGCAGAGAAGGAAAAAATTGTGAATCAAAACATTTTGCTTAAATGGAATTCTTCATTTTTCAAAGTATTACTTGTTTCTTTTATTTCACTGTCATATTTTAATTCTTCTCTTTCAGATGTTCATGTTTGAATTTGATTGATATTTACCTCACCCTTGTCCTTATTCATATCATTCATAGCTTCTTCTGTTTTAAATTTTTGCTTTATAAATTTTTACTTGTACTTTTATATTATATATTGTTTCAAAATTATTTTTAAAACACTGACCTCATATTAGATGATATTAGGTGAATAAAACCCCTGGCCCTGTCTCTTATTTTGGTCAAATACTTTAACTTCTCTGGGTCTTAGCACTGCTGCCGTAAACTAAGAATATCTTGGGCTAAGTATTAAAATAAGAATTGCCTATGAAAATGAGAATCTATTTTGTTAAACAGATAGTTATTACATCTCTTTTCAGTAGAAAATTTGATTTTGTGATTAATGGAATATTCAAACAATATCTGTTTTTCAATTCATGTATAACATCTCCCTCCACTAGAATATAAGCTAGTTAAAAGAACAGGAGCTTTGTTTCACTCACAGTTAAACTCACAGCCTTAGGAAAGTGTTTACAGTATAAGGTAGAAGCACAGAAAGAATATACATAATTAAATAACAAACATTATTCACATTTCTAAAATATCTTAGCAACTCTCACCAGTTGAAAGAACTTTTCTTGTTTTCATTCAAATATATTAAGAATTGCTTCACTTATATTTAGGAATTCAGGAAAAAAGAATCCCACCATAAGTCAACTTTCTCAGAGATTCTTAAAAGGATAGCTTTTATTTTTTAAAGAATAATTATTCAAATTCATGGATCTTATTCTCCCACACTGAAGAGGTATTGGAAAGTAAAATAATTTACATGGGTAAGTCATAAAAAGCCATATTAGAGTCCTCTGGGATAATTTTTCAAATTGGTGTACAGTGTTTTAACCGTATAATTCTCATTGACCATAATGGGATACTCTTTCAAAACATACCTCCAAGTGTTCTGTCACTGACACTTGTAAGTAAGAAAATGGTACACTTTCTTTCCAGACATATAAACGTTATCACGCTTATATTAGCATAATTATGAATTTTCGTACCATTAAAGCTGAGTTTTCATTATGCTATCACTAGCTTCTTGATAGCATAAAGATCTGATTTTCAATGGATGTTGTTAGGACATTTTTTTTTTTTAACCATATTTGAATGTGACAAGACAGTATTGTTCTGGTAGGAAAAATTTTATTTTTATATGTACGCTTGCATTAGAAATCTTGCACTAAGATATTTATGTCCTTCTGAGTACAGCCTTCTAATGTAAAACTCCATTTTGGGAAAAATATGGCAGTGTGGTGACTTTTTGTTACAAAACAAATATAGTCTCAGCACCTCGATGGCCTACTGTAAATATACGATTTTTAATAAAACAAGAATAAACATTTAAACATTTCTTTGCCAAAATATATTAGTTACGAGCTGCAATATGCCTGTAGTCTTCAATTTCTTCTAACTATAAGGTGTTCACTGTGCCAGATTATATGATTACTTCACAGTATGGGCAAATGTTCACCAGAAACCATAAGGTGGTTTCTAATATAGTCAACTATTACATAATACAAAAAGCTACTACATAGTAATTCATTTCAACAGTTCCAAAATAGAAAATAATTGCAAAAAAATTGAATAGGCTAAATACATTAGTCTCTCTGAAATTTTTTTTTTGCTCGAGGTTAAGCAACACTCACAAAGCATTTTATTATCATAGGATCTTAGCAGTAGAAAGATTATCAATGACTTCATAGTCCAACTTTTCCTTTTCCTCCGTTTGCAGATGAGCCAATCCAAAGAGAATGATTACAGTACATTTTCCCTAATTAAAACAAGTCTATTAATCTGTGAATCTAAAACCATCATTTTTACTTTTTAAATCTATTTTTAAAGGTAATTTGTACACAAAGTTTACAGTTTGTGGGTAAGTGTAGACCTCACCCACTGCCCCCACCCCCCAAGTGTTTATAAAATGATTAAGTAATAGTCTCCCTGAGTTTTATATTCATAGAGACTGTTCATTTGTTTTTGAGCAAGTGTTATAAAAGATTTCTGCATAGTGGAGAGTCTATTTACAGAGACAATATTTAAGACTCCGTGTCATAGTCACAGCTCAGGCAGAGACACAGGAAACTGCCTTTGCAATCAGCTCTGAGCACGATAAGACAGATGCCCTTTTATTATTAGTAATCTATTGGGGGCATTTTATCCGCTTGGGTCTTCTTTTTTTTTTTTTTAACATCTTCATTGGAGTATAATTGCTTTACAATGGTGTGTTAGTTTCTGCTTTACAACAAAGTAACTCAGCTACACATATACATATATCCCCATATCTCCTCCCTCTTGATCCGCTTGGGTCTTAATAGTTGGCTCAGAGAACTGCTAGCTAGAATCTGGAACTTCTGTGGCTAAGAGGCAGTAGAACACAATAAATCATATCAAAAACTCTCCGCGGTGACTGAGGGAAACAAATATGTGTGTGTATGTGGGAGAGCGGGGGTTAAGACAAAGGGTTTAAACAGACTGAGGGGCCACGGAGGGGCGTGGGCGGTGGGGAGAGAAGGGAACAGGAGAGGCTTGTCTGTCACTGCAAGAGGCAGTCACTAGAGGGACCCCAAGAGTCCAAATAAAAGTTGAAGGGATGAGTGAAGTAGAATAGTGAACACATTTCTGAAACTTCACTCCCATCCCCAACACACACACACAGAAAGACTCTGTGTGGGTTGGAATAGATCATTTGAACCTGAATTAAGGTCATTCTTGTATGTTCTTTTAACATTTTGTGTGAATGCTTGACTGGCTAATGGATGGACTGTTTCATTTTGGACCATACTATCACTTCTTTCCATGATGAACAGAACTGGAGTTAGGTGCTTGAGGAAAGAACATTATAAGTTATAAGGAAGAGGACCAGTGGAACACAGTTGGTCCAAGAGGAAGCAGAGATCTAGAATGGACTTATTTTAAAGAAATTCTTTTAACTATATTCGGTGAAGTGTTTTATCCACTTTGGTATTGAAAACTCGTAATAGCATCCCACCCTAAATAATTTAACTTGTTTTATATGCTTATAGCAATTGTATAATGGGTGGTGTATAGTTATTTCTTGGTGTAGTTCAATAAATCATTTATAAGGAATATTTTTATTATTTTCATGAAGTATATGAGGGCCTATATTATATAGTATATCTTATATGTAATACATGTATATATTATCTACAACTGTCCTATATTATTATAGAAATGCCCTCAACTCATAGAATGGGATGAAGCAAATAGCAACGTTGTGTAATAAAAATTTATCAGTGGTTATCTTTTTTCTAAAGTGATGCTTATTATATAAGCAGACTAAAAGTATCATTAATGTTGACCAATTTAGAGCAATTATCTGTCTGGACAAATTAACTCAGCATTAAAGGGTTAATCTATAAAGCCTCATGGGAGGATAAAAATACTACCAGGTAGAGTCAACTGTTAGAAGTTCCCTAACACACTTTCCTTTCTCTCCCGGTATTCTATCTCTTGGGTTGTTCCACGGAGAGACAATGATGCAAATAGTTAATGTTCATGGGTTAAAATCCTGCGTCCACTCCTCACTAGTTGTGTGACTGAGCAAGTTCCTTAACCTCTCCAAGCCTAGTGAAATAAGGGTAACAATTGTAGTTACCTCCTCCATGTAGGCTGCTTACCCCAGTGGGCAGCACGTAGTAAATGCTCCTTAAGGGTCATTATTATTATTATCATACTACTGTTATGACTACTTTGACCCATGTGTGGATGTTTGATATAGTGTTCCCCCATCCCTCTTTATTTACATCCTTAGATTCTCAACCTTAAATTGCTTTGGTGACCTAATTTAGTTCTTACATTCCTGACCTTGCTTCTTTTTATCTTTTGCTTTGTAAGAAAATGATATTTATTTGGCCGAACTCACACTGACTACCCAACCTTGACTTCTGATATTTGATGATTTACCTTGGTTCTCCTGATCCTATATTACACTCTGACTTTGATTAATTCTGCTGTGTTAAACAGACAGAAGAGTTCCAAGTCCTTTTGGGTCATACCACTGGCTGGATACAAATATGTTTTATTACCTTTTTCATAATTTATATAATAATAGCAACAATACTATATTCTGCCACAGGCCTGGCAGGGAATCTCCAGATAAAAGGTCTCAATGGAGACATTTTTGACACGGCTGTGCCATCAGCTATGATTAGCTCACCCTGAAGAATAATCCCCAGATAGGTCATCAGTTGTCACTAGATTCCTTCATCAGAGATTATATCCTCAACCCAGCATGCCACCTAGCAAATGCTTAACTTGGAAGCAGAAGACAAAAAGAATGCAATGGCAGAAGACAAAAAAATGAATGTAGTGAGCCCATGCAAATCCATCACTGCTATTGGGAAAGATTTCTCAAAATGATTTCCACAACAATAACATCTATTCATCTCTGTCTCGAGACCATCCTTTTGTTTGTGGTTCTAGCCACTGTTTGTATAACCTGCGTATAGAGTCATTACTTCGTAAGAATTCTGCACCATGAGTATTTGGACAAGCATTCACAAGAGCTTTTATACCACCACTTTGTTTTATGAACCTCACAAACTTTCTACTCCAAAGGTGCGTGTGTTCTGTGTTTAGTTATGCTTGCTTCCCAGGACCTCAAATCTCTGCAGTTACTGCTAGAATGTGTGCTCTGTGTCACAGGTTGATTCTCCAGAATTTGAGATTGAGATGGGGTACAGGGTGCTTATTAGGCATCAACACCCACAGAAGGGTTGAAGAGAAAGTAGGATTGGGCAGGGGAGAAGTTGAAGTATATCAAAGGCTACCAAAGCCTTGGTCAACCCTGGTATATATGTCCCACCAAGCTGGAAAGGCCTAACCTTTATAATTCTGCCTTTATCAGTCATTGGATGTGGACTACCGCGGGAAAGGTAAACCTTGACCCTGATAGCTGGAGGCTGCCTAAAGACAGCATTCCTAGCATTTGGGTGGCAACTGCTCTCTTAAGGATCTAGGCAGTGAATCTCCTGGCCCACCACAATGTATTTCATATATATTGGATTTCAGACAACCGACCAATTGTAATTTGATACCTGATACCTAGAACAGGGCATTGTGGATAACATGCTGTATCCAATTGCATCTCCCTTCTCATCCCCTCTCTGTACCACTACCACCTCTCCACCCCTTCACCTCACCACCACACTTCCAGGGGAGCTAGAGAGAAGGCTCTGTGCTAATTATCTTACAAAATTCCTTTATGCAAATGAGAAAGGATGCTGTAAAGTTCAAAGTCATATAGTTAGTACAAGGATAGAGCCTGAAACCTGTTGATCCAAGGTCTGGTCTGTAAAACCCATATATTAACCACTGAGCTATATTGACTCCCCATGAAGTCATTCAAACACCACATCCATAAAAATCAGTATTTTAATCTGGCATGTTTATATATTGACACCACACTTTTCAAGTCAGTCTCTCAAAAGACATGCTCTATTTTCTAATTTTACTTTTCACTTCCCTGGTTACTCAGCAGAGATTTCCATAGTATATTGCCACATTCATTTTTAAAAAGATATCAGAAGTATATTGCTGGTTAAAAAAATTTATTTTGGATTGTAAACAATATTTTGCTGGTAAAAGATGGTATACGTTTCTTAATACTTCAGGTAAATTTGCCCATCTTAAGCACTGTGTTGACTGTACGAAAAAGTCTGTGATCTTTCATGTCAATTTCTTGACTGCATATTCCTGGAGAGCAGTCTTCAAAATATATCTTTCTGTAAATTGAAATTCTCCCAATGTAGGTCCATCGTGTAAACCCTTTCTTTCATTCAGAGCTTCCTTTTACACATAGCCACCTTCAGTTTTTTTTAGCTGGGTGTATCACAAAGAAAAAATATAAAGCCAAGTTATGAAACACCTGTTGCCCTGTCTTTCCCCAGTCTGAACTTCTATGATAGGATCACAGATATGTTCATCTGAAGTGTACCTATGCCCCAGTGGAGATTCTAGCTACAGCTATGGAAGAACTGCTCTACATTTTCTATAAATGGCAAGCCACCCACAAGCCTGCAGTAGAAAAAGCAAGAAGGTTTTTGGCCTTTTCTCCCATTTAAGTAGTAAGAGGTGATTTAGAGAGCAGAAGCCATAGAGGAATTTTTGTAGCAATTAAGGTCTATTTTGTTAAGGAATGATCATAATGTGTTCAACTGTAGAACCCTTTGACACATCTTTTGGCAAAGGGACACATGCACATTTATACACACAAACATGCAAAATGATCTACTTGTCAATTCCCAAGGTTAAGTACTGTTTCTCTGTACTAATGCTTCATGGTATGGGATTAGAACCATTCAGCGCTGCGAGCCGGAAGATCCTGAGACACTATTTGTTCACTCATTTTGTAACTTACAGTGTACAGTGACATGCAAACGGATTAAAAAAAAGCCTTTGCCCTTTTCTTGGTAGTGAAGACCTTTCACATCCAAACAGTTAAGACTTCATCAGCTACCTGTTATCTCCTGTTTCTTCATTGTTTCATATCACTGTCATTAAGCCACTTACTAGCCAAGTTCTTTTTAGTATAAATTTAACACCTTAATCCACCCAGTTTTGATTCCTACAGATGATTATTTCTCAAAATACTGTTGAGTGGCATATTCCCTTTCTGCTTTTCGAGTACTCATGGGAATTACCAGAAAATAAGACAAACACTCTTAGTACAATTACAGTAAAATGTTTAATTAATAGGACACACCACATTAAACCTATGTAATTTTTTTCCTTTGTGTTGCACCTTTGATCTGAGATTTCCTTCTGCTAGCCATGCTACATAGAACTCTCTTGGTTGTGCTAACCATTTTCCTCTCTATTTCTCGCATCAGACCTATGTTCATTACGACATTCTCTCTTTCTTCCCTTTCTTCACAAGATGTCCTCAGTCTTGGAAGGTCACACAAGTAGTTGTCCAAGGCACAGGGATAGAATTCTCTGCCACAGTGACCAATCCTCTTCATACCTGAGTTGTGATGTACTCTAGCTATTGATTTTTGAGAATCTATCAATTATCCAGTTGTCGGAACAGACCAAATCACTGAGCTGGATTATTAAAATTGTAGACATGTAGCCCCCACCTCCAAACATATTGAATTGGAATCTCTAGAGATGGAGTCTGGGAATCTACTTTGTAACAAAGTCCTGTAATGACCCATGGGCATATGAAAATTTGAGAACCATTGAATCATTGGAGGATGTTTAACCTCTTTTCAGTCTCTGACTCAATATCAAAGAACTCTTGATAATGTAAGAGCCCTGGGGACATCCGGTCAATGATGGTGCTGTCAGTAGCTCTTTTGAAGAATGTCTCTGCTCTTAACATTTAATAGTGAAGATAAGATAGAAAAAAGAAAAAAACAGGAACACAAAGCCAGGCTGAAAAGCAAAGCAAACATGCCTTGGATCAGAAAAGGAAGATAAATTCAAATTGGAAAGTGTGGCTGAATGTAAATGAGTTTGGGGCTCCTGAACCAGAAGCTAGCAGTAGGGGTAGGGGCTCAGTTCCCGGTGTTCCCGCCCTACTGCTTGAAGCTGGGGATGCCCAGGGCTCTCAGCTCATGAAGAAGGCTAGAATCCAGGCTATCCAAATGATGGTTTTATGCAAATTATGGGCTTAGGGAGGCAGAAAGATAAACAACTGTCTTGTGACCAAGAACTAAGCCAAGAGAAAGAAAAAGAAAACCAAAAACTAAATCCAACCAAACCAAACAAACCAAAAAACTCCTTCACAAAATGCCCCTGAAAACCCAAATTCCAAAACAAATCAAGAAATCTCATGCAAAGGAAGACAGCCAACCCAACCAACAATGAACAAATTCAACAATTAAAACATCAGTTCACTTCAGGTGAAAAATAATGTAAAGGACCAATGTGACTGAAAAATGGAAGTAAATGGAATACGTTTATGATGCTAATGCCATGGTCCCGGAAAGGGAAATAATCTCTCCCTTTCCCCTCCCATTGCATATATCCTCCACGTCCTCAGTGACTTCTCAGGGCTCATCTCTGTGTATAACTGTTCTATTAAATCACTTCAACAGAATTCAGAATATTATCCAAGATATGAAAAGGAGAGCATTACTTCATTTTAATAAATAGGCTGAGATGAAAACAACACCTGAAGCTAAAGCTTAATTCTAAGTTTCAAAGAAAAACATCAGAAGTTCTATTTGCTTGTTGGCTTAGTCATTAGTCTCATTTCTTTCTCTTCTCTAAGACTAAGCTTACATCTTTAATTACATCGTGGTGTATAGTGCCCTTAAGTGTTCTGTCCATCATTTGTCTGCAGATGTGGAATAACAGTTTAAAACAAGGGTACCCTGAGCTTTCTCACTGCAGAGCCCACACTCTGCATATTGGGCCACCTCCTTTGGAAGTATAAAAGATACAGGAGTTTTTTGATTCCCGATGTGTCATAGTCTACTAAGTAGGGTCCAAGAGCAAGTCATGTTTTAAACTGATTGCACAGGATGTGACCAGGAGAAAAACTGGCTGAGGAGCCTTAGCCATTCAGAAGGCAGCAACATGAATTATCTTACCCATAAGTGATGTCTTTTCATGTGAGACATAATAACATCGTTTCAGAAAATGGTTTTCATGACCTCTTACTTGTAAGATATCCAAGAATTATCTTCATGAAGGCATTGACAAGAAGATAGATATGGTGACCTGGTCTTTTTTTTTTTTTTAACATCTTTATTGGAGTATAATTGCTTTACAATGGTGTGTTAGTTTCTGCTTTACAACAAAGTGAATCAGTTATACATATACATATGTTCCCGTATCTCTTCCCTCTTGTGTCTCCCTCCCTCCCACCCTCCCTATCCCACCCCTCTAGGTGGTCACAAAGCACCGAGCTGATCTCCCTGTGCTATGCGGCTGCTTCCCACTAGCTATCTATTTTACATTTGGTGGTGTATATATGTCCATGCCACTCTCTCACCCTGTCACATCTTACCCCTCCCCCTCTCCATATCCTCAAGCCCATTCTCTATTAGGTCTGTGTCTTTATTCCCGTCTTGCCACTAGGTTCTTCATGACCTTTTTTTTGTTTTTTTCCTTAGATTCCATATATATGTGTTAGCATACTGTATTTGTTTTTCTCTTGGTGACCTGGTCTTGATTCTCACATTAAACATGATAAAAACAAGTGACACAGGATGGGATACATAACAAAATATTTTAGAGTTGCCTAATTTTTAATGAAGACAAATAACAAAATTAAAAAAAAAATTTTAGGCTTAATCAGTTTTTATCTCAATTTCAGATTCCACCACAAAATCTTCATCTCTGTGATCATTTTAAATTCAATACCTACATTGCATATAAACATATATTGCATATATTGCTTAGTTCTCAAGCTTGAGAAGATTGTAGACAAATACTTTATCATGATTCATCATTCCAAGTCATGTGGGAGGGGTGAAAAATATTGTAGGCAACCAAAGATGTCCAAGAGCAGATTGTAGAAAGAAATTAATAATCTTTTACTTTCTTTCTTTCTTTTCTTTTATTCTTTGCTTCCTTTCTTCCCCCTTTTTTTCTTTTTGTCATTTGTTATTTAAATATTCACTGAGCAATTCATTCAAACATTCAGTTTTTTACTCTATACTGTGTGTGCTGATAATATAAAGATAGAAAGGGACAATTTAACCTTGGTGTTGCTTTCAAGAGGATTACACAAAGCACTGTTTGAAAACAGGGGATGCAATAGATTACGCCTGGAGTAGTAAGGAAAGTCTAGTAGGGAATTTAAGGAATTACTTGAAGCCTAGAGGATTAGTACAAGTTTGACATGCAGGGAAGTAGGGAGAGATTGTTCCAGCATGAAGAGAGAGGTAGTCTGTGAAAGGCACACAGGCATGAAAAAGCATGTGTTTTCAAGCAATTGCAAAGAAGTCAGGTCTGTTCCTTAGTAATAATACTATCATGGTTAATTTTATGTGTCAACTTGGCTAGGCTATGAGGCTTAGCTTTTTGGTCAAACTCTAGCCTAGATGTTGTTGTAAAGATGTATAGGTGTGAATATCTTCATCCCTGATGTGGGTGGGCTTCACCCAATCAGTTGAGGTGAGGAGCAAAAACTGAGGTTCCCTGGAGAAGATGGAATGCTGGAAATTCTGCCTCGAGACACTAACATAGTAATCCTGCCTGTATTCAGCCTTACAATCTACCTTGCTGATCTGCCCTACAAATTTCAGATTTTCCAGTCTCTACAATCCCATGAGTCAGTTCCTTAAAATCTCAATCTTAATCTCTGTCTCTCTCCCTCTCTCTCTTTCTCTCCTTCACTCCTACTGGTCTGTTCCTCTGGAAAATGATTACTGCTGCAAATACTAATACAGAATACTCTCTGTGCTATGCACATTTTCATGCCTCATTCTATTTACTCATTACAATTGTATAGGTGCGGTAGAGACAGACAGAAATTGAGACTTGCCTAAGGCCAGTCAGTTAGAGATGGAGCTGTGATTTATACCTGGTTTTGTGTGACTCCAGGGCCTTCACTTTTAATTACTACACTGCTTCTTTAGAATATAAGTTGTGGGGAACTAATAAATAATATTCAAAGAGGGGTAATACACTCAGTATGAGAAAGAGCAGTCTTCCTAAAAAATGGAAGAGAGATTGGAGACCAAAGAAGCTTTTTAAAAATCATGAGTAAGTCTTGTTGATTAAACTGTACAAAGCCCAAATGGTCCCATCTGACATCCTTGTCATTTGACTGCCAAATGGCTTCTCTTCTGCATATCCAGTATGCTTATCTTCTCAAATCATTTGACCTGAATGGTGATTAAATCTAAATCTTCTTTCTTCTTCCTCAATTTCTTCATATTGAAAAATGATATAAAATAAAGGAGACCATTCTTTAAAAAAATTTTTTTAAAACATTTGTTAAACAATATAAAAGAAAAATATAAAAGCAGACACTAAGAACAATACAGTAGAAGAGAAAATGGGTATAGGAAATAAAATGAAAAGAACAAAGAAGGATTAAGAATTATTGATACATTCAGAAAAATAATTACAACCAGAGAGCTAACAGATGAAATACTTAAAACAATAAAACAGGCTGAAATGGTATGAATGGACCACCAACGTGTGATTTTAGGCAGAGCTGATAAAAATATAAAAACCACCTAAGTTAAAAGGGGATAATAAATCAGTACCAACAGTTAAAAAGGTAATAGGAAGTTTCAAGTGAAAGTAGATGTAATGTCTAGAAAATCTCCCCTACTTTTTTTTTTTTTATTGAAGTATAGTTGATTTACAATGTTGTGTTAGTTTCAGGTGTAGAGCAAAGTAATTTAATCATTTATATATATATATATTTTTTTTTTTTTTCTTTTTCAAAGTCTTTTCCTTTGTTGGTTATCTATTTTATATATAGTATTGTGTATCTGTTAATCCCAAACTCCTAATTTATCCCCCCTCACCCCTTTCCCCTTTGGTAACCATAAGTTTGTTCTCTAGGTCTATGGGTCTATTTCTGTTTTATATACAAGTTCATATGTATCATTTTTTTTAGATTCTACATAGAAGTGATATCATATGATATTTGTCTTTCTCTGTCTGACTTACTTCACTTAGTATGATAATCTCTAGTTGTATCCATGTCGCTGCAAATGGCATTATTTCATTCTTTTTTTACAGCTGAGTAATATTCCATTGTATTTTAAATATGTGTATATATATATATATATATATATATATATATGTGTATATATATATATATATATATACATATATATATATATATATATATATATATATATATATATATACCACATCTTCTTTGTCCATTCATCTGTCAGTGAACATTTAGGTTGGTTCCATGTCTTGGCTATTGTCAACAGTGCTGCAATGAACATTGGGGTTGCATGTATCTTTTTGAATTATGGTTTTCTCTGAATATATGCCCAGGAGCGGGATTGCAGGATCATATGGTAGCTCTATTTTTAGTTTTTTAAGGAACTTCCATATTTTTCTCCATAGTGGCTGTACAAATTTACGTTCCCACCAGCAGTGTAGGAGGGTTCCTTTTTCTCCATACCCTTTCCAGCAATTATTACTTGTAGACTTTTTGATGATGGCGATTCTGACTGGTGTGAGGTGATACCTCAAAGTAGTTTTGATTTGCACTTCCCTAATAATTAGTGATGTTGAACATCTTTTCATGTGTGTTTGTCCATCTGTATGTCTTCTGTGGAGAAATGTCTATTTAGATCTTTGGCCCGTTTTTTGATTGGGTTGTTTGTTTTTTGATATTGAGCTGCACCAGTTGTTTGTATATTTTGGAGATTAATGCCTTGTCTGTCAGTCGTGTCATTTGCAAATATTTTCTCCCATTCTGTAGGTTGTCTTTTCATTTTGTTTATGGTTTCTTTTGCTGTGCAAAAGCTTTGGAGTTTAATTAAGTCCCATTTGTTTATTTTTGTTTTTATTTCCATTATTCTAGGAGATGGATATAAAAAGGTACTGCTAAAAAAATTTAAAAATAAAAATAAAAAGATACTGCTAAGGTTTATGTCAAAGAGTGTTCTGCTGTGTTTTCCTCTAGGAGTTTTCTAGTATCTGGTCTTACATTTAGGTCTTTAAGCCATTCTTCAGACATCAAAACGACTATGATTGGCTCAGTGCATGCATGCAAGTGTATGTGTGTGTTTTCAGTAGATATCAACATTAACAAGTAAATAATGACATGTAAAGCAATGAGTTCAGTTCTGCTGAAACAAGTCAGTCACAGACCCTGTCCTTCAGGAAGTTATAATTTAGTAAAATACATTCAAGTATAATTATAATACAAGTAAAGTACAATAAATGTCCAACAAAAGTTGGAGATAGTATTTTATTATTAGGAAGAGAGTATCACATGTTCCATGTTAAAATATTAGCAAGTGAAGAAGTAGACATGTTAGGTATAATGAAGACATAAGTTTTTTTTGCTCCTTTTTGGTCTGGTTTTGTTGTATACTGCAGTGATTTAGGTGGTTTTAACACAGAGTGGTTTTTACAATAATAAAATATTACTTTATTGAAAATTCATGTTTCTTTTCCCTATGTTATCGCTTCCCAAGCAACAGAAAAGGCTTTGGTGCTTCATATAGCCTAATTCTTTTGATTCCTGTCTATGGCTATCTGTTCTCATCCTTCCTGATTTTCCTTTCTTTCTCCTCACACTCACTTTTTGTTGGCTGTCACTGCCACATTCATTTTCACTCTTCTGTTGCATGGATAGGAAGATGTTACATGCATAGAGTCAGAAGGATGTGTTTCAGAGTCCCAGCATCACCATTTATTTACTGTATGACCTTGAACACAGCCTATAAGAGATACATGATGATCAGTCTTTGGTCTATATTGTAAGAGCTCTATTAAATTCATTCTTTTAAAATCTTGTGTTGGTTTTGCATTGCACATTGGATAAATTTTCAAGTGATTTAGTACTTTAGTATGAAAATGAATAATTTCTGCAACTTTGTCCTAATGTACCTTTCTTAGTCCACTCAGGCTATTCTAACAGAATACCACAGACTGAGTGGTGTATAAGCAACAGAAACTTATTTCTCACAGTTCTGAAGGCTGAAAGAATAAAATCAAGGCACAGGCAGATTTGGTGTCTGGTGAGTGCCTGACCAGCTTCCTGGTTCATGAATGGCCTTCTTTTCATTGTATCTCCACATGCTGGAAGGGGCAAGGGAGTTCTCTGTGATCTCTTTTGTAAGGGCACTAATTCCATTAATGAGGGCTCCACCCTCATGACTTAATCACCTCCCCAAAGCTTCACCTTCAATAGTATAGCATTGGGGTTTAGGCTTCAACAATGAATTTTGGGGGGAAACAAACATCCAGTCTATAGCACTACACTTCCAATCATTCCATTCCCCTGGGCCACTTTAACATGAACCTTCTGCTAAATGAAGACTAGTCCATTTATTTTCCCAACATAAATCATTTTCTCCCATCAACTTTGGTTCTTTACCAGATAAACACTGGGAACTTGTGGGGTCAAAAGCTCATGCAACTCGGGAGGTCTTCTTTAAAAAGGAAGGAAGGAAAGAAGGAAGGAAGAAAAGGAGGGAGGGAGAAAAATTAGGAATACAACATAGAGTACACGTTTTGGAAGGGACCCACGCCCCTTACACTTCACATACTTCCTAGTAAATCTGCCTCTGCTCATTGCACTCTTTAATTACCTAAATCCTTTCCTTTTTCTCTGCTTATTAAATATAATATAACCTACTCTCTGTTCAAATAGTAACTCTTCTTTGAAGACTGGCAATTGTTTCAAGCCCACTGCAATGTTTTTCTCCTCTGAATCCTTCTAGCACTTATTATCTGCACTCCTAATATAGTCTGTATAGCATATTGATTTATATATTTAAGTTGACCTGCATATATGATTTTATAAAATGTATAATTTTATTACCAATTCCCTGGGTATTGGTTCTGTCCCAACCCTTGCTCCCAACCCAACTTAGTGTTTTGTGTATATAGGTGCTCAGTATTTGTGTATTGATTCATATCAAAGATGATATTTCCAAGATCCTTTTCTCTAGTGAAAAGACAGCACAGATTTTTGTTTTTATTTAAATATATAAATTTATTTAAATTAATAATTAAATTTATTTACATTAATATAAATTTTATTACTGATTTTATTTAAATATAAATTGCTCCAATTATAATTTCAAAGGCACTAAACTCACCCAATTAAAATTAGATAGAGCTCTTCTTATTTACATGTTATGGAAAAATGTGTCAAACTGAGTTGGTATGTCTAATAGATTTCTTCTAACAGTTAATGCTCATGAGAATTATGAGGGGTATCTACCTTTCATTCTTGTTACATTTCAATTCATTTATATGAGGATAATTTTGTTAAATTTTTTACTAAACAATCAGCTCAATGCATTTTATAGTTTCCTTTTCTAAAGAAGTCTAACTCTAAAATACAGTGTTATCCATACGAAAGAGGGTGTATTTCTAAATGAAGTGTCATTAAAAGCAGCAGGAAGGAGAGTATTTATGCACCATGTCTTAAACCATCCTTCCTTCATTTGTACTGCTGTTGAAGTATATTTCTTAAGCCCTTGATGTGACTATATCAGCAAAATATAATAAATTAACATGAGTAATCCTCGACTTTTATTATACTGTATCTTTTCACATGAAAAGCATATAAGTAGGCATGAAATACCATGAATTTTCTACCCCTAACTGCATTATATAAAGAGCTGTCGTAGGCATACGAAGTGCTTTTAATCTGAACGAACTTCATTAGCTTTGGATTTAGTTGTGCATTCCGGGTACAAGTTGAAAGCTCTACCTGTTTGCTCAGGCTTTTCTTGGAGTTTGCCTGAGCAACAGGGAGGGATAGAGTGAGATGGAATGGAGGTGGTTTAAGAAATAATTATAAGAAAAAGTGCTTTTGAACACTCGGGGAGGTCTGTTGAACACATGATGCATTTCATCTAGAACTGATTGAGAATTGTCTTCTGGGAGCTTCTGGTCAGGCCATCAGGGAGTCTTTTTTGCCTCTAGACCATGAGAAGCCCAAGACCAGGCAGGATGAGTGGGAGCACGTGAGGTGCAGTAAGGACCAGAAAGTTGCCCCAACCATCACAACCAGAACAGCTCTTTATCAAGGGCTTACTCTGCGTCAGGTGTTATTCTAACTGTTGTACACACCTTATTATTTAGCCTCACAACAACCCTGTGAAGTAGGTATGGTTATTTTCCTCATTGTACAGATGTCCTACGAAGGCCAGAGAGGTTAAATATCTTGCCCAAGACTACACAGTTCGGTGCAAACAGAGTAGAGGTTGGAAGCCAGACAGTCTGGCTCCACAGACACTCTTAGACACGCTGGTATGCAGAGTGCACAAAATAAATAAATGATAACAAAGAGAAGATTCTATGTTTAAAAAGTTTACATTTTACTGAGGAATGGCTGTTATCTAAAAGTAGAATAATGCATTACTACTAATGTACTACTTAAGAATCTCTTGTAAGTAAAATACAGGGGGATTAAAAGATAAAAGACATAAAAAGATAAAAATAAAGATAAAAGATACTGTCCACATGGAAGACAACAACTCTGCTAACCCACACATGGCCCTGAGGTCTCCCTTAAAAATAAAGCAATGCTAGGCCAAGTACAGGTGGTGTGTGGGTATAGGTGTGTATGTATGTGTGTGGGTGTGGCAATTCCTGTTCTCAAAGAATTCCTAATTAGATAGCGAGTCATTTATGTAAATAAATAAATATATCACAGATCAGAATAAGAACTGAGATACGGGAATTGAAGCACAAAGTAGGAAGAGTTTTACCAATGTGATATTCAGGGAGGACTTCCTGGAGGAGGTGATGATTTTAGTCATGGAGGTAGGAGCATGTCACTACACAATGAAGGGAGGAGGAGGAGGACTGCCAGACAGAGGTGAGAGCAGAAGCAAAGTCAAAGAGATGGATAACCCAGGAGATATTTAGTGAGCTTGATACAGTCCAGTGTAGATGGATGCTATGGTGGGAATGAGAGATAAAAATCCTGCAGGTGGGTAGAGCCAAGCTGTGAAGGTGTTGTAATGCCTTGGTAGGGCATTGGGTCTTTAACTGGAAACTCTGAGGCTTACCTGTGGTTTTCCTCTCAGAGGGCTGCTTGCTCAGAGAAATGCTATCAGAAAATTCCTCTTACAGAGGACCAGGAAAGGAGGGAAGGCTAGAGACTGGGGGAACCAGCTCACACATGAACATATCAGTTTAAATGAGATGAAACAATGGGCTGAACTTAAGAAATGATGGTGTAAATATGGAATCAAACGTTACCTAGCAGCACATCTTTTTCACTTTAAGCACACAGGGGATAAATACAGACTCTCACCTTCTATATATGCCCAATTGAACAAGGGGAAAGGTTCTCCCATTATACTTAACTGACAGTTGGTTCACTTAACGCAATGCAGCATTGTGTCCACACTACTAAAAACTCACCAGCTGATGAAATAAGTTATGATAAGTGAAGTTACATCATTGCTTTTCAAATTCTCTGTCAAAGAACAGGTCAGAACCAAAGACACTTTGGCATGTCAGTCTTCAGCACTGGTATTTCTCGTGCATTTAAATATTTCTCTGTTATTTTCAGAAAAGGTGACATCCTTTAAATAAAATAATGACCTTATTAGCCCACTGTTATTAGGATATGTACAAATTTCAACAGTTTTTTGTGATGATTGACTGAGTTATATATATAGTATCTATAGCAGTGTCTGGCATATAGTAAGTGCTAGAAAAGTATGAGCTATTATTATCATTATCGTTTTTATTATTAGTAGCAAGGTTAGTGTCCCTGGGCTGGGATGTTTGTTCTGATCTAACGCTGCTCCTGTGATCAACTACAGATGTTTGCAAGGTGGCTGGCTAGGGTTGTGGATGCAGTGATGACTGTTTATCAGTGGAGCTAAATAGAATCCTCTAGCGTCTACCAAGAGTGAGTTAACCACCTTCACAGTACAGAAATCCACAAGCTTGTTTAACAAGTTTATTTTCACAGGTAAACATTTGCAAATATGAATATGACTTTAATTAGAAAAAAACAACAGGATGAGGCTACTCAGCCCTGAGATCCACAATAAAAGCAGACCCCGCTGTCTTCAAGCCAGTGGGTGTTATTCTTGCAGGAGAACCCCAGGACCATGCCCTTAATTAGCTAATTATTTAGAAATTAGAAAGGAATCACTTAACAAGGAACACACACCCCACGATACAAATGACATGAGTGGTGAGTAAATTTACTTTCAAGAATTCATAAAGAGTGTCAATGAACTACATATGGTACTCATGTGTAATTAAAAACAAATTACAGTGTAGAGAAACATTATACATGCTAGCGAATTAATCTTCTCAATTAAACCAAAAATTCTCCCAAAATTTTTGATAGAAAACATATGTATTTTCCGCATAAAATATGGAAATGATTTCTCTCTGACTCAGTGTTTGTTTAAAAGAGTCAACAAGATGGCAGCATTATATGGGGAATAGTTCACTGACGCTGGTGAACAATAAGACCTTGGGCAACAACAGAAAACAACCTCCTTCGCGTTTGTTTTGGCAATTTTTCCCTCTGCTAATTAAACAGGGTAAAAATAATCTATCATGACTAGTGTTCCTGCCATTTTTAGAGTTTTCTGTACAATAATAAATATGACATTCCAGACATATAACAAAAACAGAATCACTTAGATTTATGAAGTACTCTCCCAAGTTTCCTTGCAAAAGAGAAAAAAATCCTGAACCTGGTGGGTTATGCTCTCATACTAAAACAATCACAGTTTATGCTCTGTGAAGCTCATGGTAAGCCTCAGTGAACAATTAAGTACTGCAAACCTGACTGTTAAAGAGTAAGTATGACTATAACTGAGTAACAAGGATAATACTCCAGGGAAAAATAGAACAGATCTCCAAATCAACTATGTGATACTAAGTGATTCTATTTGAACCTCATTTTAGTAATTTTGACATCCTCAGTGCTGTCATGCACTTATCTGTTTGCTTGCTTAGCTAGTCACTCATTTTGTAATCTTTACTGCTACTCTCTTCCAAAAAAGTAACCAAGGTAACCTGTAGAGATACAAAAAAGAAAATATGAAAATAAGAGAAAGTTGATAGGATAGTAGGAAAAATCAGGATAAATGATATAAAGCCAAGTATAAATTAATGTCCAAATACTCAATATAATTTCTCACATACCCTATTAGAAATTGGCTACACATTTGTCTTTGAGTGTCCTAGTCATCAACCCAAATGTAGAAACACTGTCAGTTACTTAACACACAATTTAAAAAATGAAAACAGGCATGATACCTCATTGAAGACAGATGAAATTTCTGTCCTAGGTTTTCATGTACAGGAAGAACCCATGTAGTAGAGCAACAATGAGCCAAGGTATAAAAGTAGCCAATCAATGCTTACCATGTGCTACCAACGTTCTTATAATAAATCTAAAGGCAGGTTCTCTCTGACTTTCTTAAATGCTTCAATATGGCCTGCTGGCATAAGTCTAGATACCAATCAAAATAATCTGGTTTAGCTTTCCATGACCTAGATTATTCCAAGGATATCACTTGGATTAAGAAAGCAAAATACGTTAACTAGTGGCTCTTAAAGTGTGGCCCCTAGACCAGCAGCATCAGCATCACCGGGAACTTATTAGAAACACAAATTCTTGGGTTCCACCCCAGCCGTTCTGAATCAGAAACTCTGGGAGTGAGACCCAGCAATTAATCAATTAAATTGCACATTGGAAAAAGATAACAAGGTGAATTTATAGTTGAAAAGTAAAAATAAAACACATTTACACAACATATACCTTTCAGTGTTTCTGAAGTATATATCATGAAATGAATGACTTGGTCAAAGGAAACTGAATGAACAGAGGAAAGAATTCATGAATTTAGAGGGTGTTTTGGTAAAGAGTTGTTATTTTAGGAAATCTTAAGTACTTAGTAGAGAAGGTGAGAAATGGAGTGATTGAAGGGGTGAAGGGGGACAGATTAGGTTACTCATAACAAAAATATGTGATCTTGGGGATAACTGGTTCTGCTTTTACATGCAACAAAAATATCCAACACTAAAAGACATATTTTAAATATTGCACCTGCACAACCAGAGCAGAGTCAGTTGTGACTGAAATATTGTAAAGGGTGCTTCATCAGATAGAGTGTGTTGATTTGGGGTTCCAAATGTTCAAAGGAATAAGAAGACCAGTCACAGAAGTTCAGATACATTGCATTGCTTAGTTGAATATATATATGTATGAATTATATATAAAAATATATATTGTGTATTTAATTATATATTATAATTATATGAATATATTGAATTTAAAGTATAAAATTCAAACATAAGTGCTATGGACTGAATTGCATGCCCCTAAAATTTATATGTTCAAGCCCTAAACCCCAAATATGATGATATTTGGAAGTGAGACCTTTGGGAGGCAATTAGATTTAGATGAGGTCATGAGGATGGGACCCTCATGATGGGATTAGTGCCTTTATAAGAAGAGACACAGAGAGCTTGCACTCGTTCTCTCTCTCTCAACCTCCCCACCCCATCCCACCCCTCCCCCACCATGTGGGGAAACAGCAAGAAGACAGCCATCTACAAGCCAGGAAGAGAGCTCTTACCAGAAACTACTGACACCTCCATCTTGGACTTCTAGCCTGCAAAGCTATGAGGTCATAAATATCTGTTGTTTAAGCTAAGCAGATTATTGTATTTTATTATGGCAGCCTGAGATGACTAAGACATTAAGTTTGAAACAACTTTTTAGTCCTTTAGAATTTAGAAAGAATTTTTAGTTCTTTAGAGATTTATGACATAACCTTCACATTACTAGTTTCTAATAATTTAAGTAATTATTGGAAGCTCTGTTTCAGACAGCAAGGCACACTAGATGTTCTGCCAGGTCTTCTTCCCATTGTGAAATAACTAGACCTTGTATAAAATAAAACATTTGACTCATGGGTCAGATTTGACCCCCAGGTGACAGGTTGCCAATCCCTGCTATGTAACAGTGAAAACTAGTGATTATATATATAATATATCGTTTTTGTAAGACTCAAAAGCAAACAAATCTAAGTCACATTTTGTTGTGATAAAACTATTTTTAAAAGAATTAGAAAGATAAACACAAAATTCAGTATAATAGTTACATCTGGGGAAGGAAGAGGAATGAAAACAGAAGTAGATGAAACACTATTAATAATATTCTAGCTCTTAAATTGGGTGGTAGAATCATGGGGGTCATGATTCTTTTGTTTAATATTTTTTGTTTCAAATTTTAAACAGTGAAAACATCAGTGCATCCCTAAATGATTTAATTTTATGGAAGTTAATTTGTTTTTAGTAGTTAGGTCAATGACTCTCCATGACGTCATATTTTTCACCACTGAAGAACCAGTGGTGAATGAAGACTTTCAGGGGAAATAAATGAATAAATTAATTCAGACAGACTTACATGAGCAATTATGAATTTCTTTCACATATATAAATATTGTATATATACATATTGCCATAAAAATTTAAAATTTGAAATACTGGATAAAGTAATCTATTTCCTGAAGTTTAAAACAGGTCATAAGATTATGTTTTTATGATTCAAAGACAAAGGCTCAATGGCTATATTGTATAGCAGGAATAGTTATAATGTCTGTCAACTGTATGTATATATTTTCTAAATATATACATTGCACAAAGAAATTATAAAACCTCAAAACTATAGTTTTCCTAAAATAAATATGGCATTGTATACAGGGTGTTGGTCTGGTGCTAAGTAATTATGGGAAATAAAGTGAATGTGATCTTTA
Organism: Eschrichtius robustus; assembly: GCF_028021215.1. NCBI lineage: Eukaryota > Metazoa > Chordata > Mammalia > Artiodactyla > Eschrichtiidae > Eschrichtius > Eschrichtius robustus. The sequence goes on along the minus strand of NC_090831.1, from coordinate 95,513,230 downwards.
AGTTATACAGACTTATATCAGGTTTCTGCAAAAAACATACAATTCCTCTTTCTAAGGGTCTGCAGGGGAAACACAGAATATTAATTTCATGGAGTTCCATTCCAGCATTTCTGTAAGAATTATATGTCTGGATAAGGCAGCCACTGCATACTAGCACTAATATAGTTGAAAACATTGCATGAATTGAATAAGAATATTTCCATCCAAAAAGTGCCAAATAACAGATCATCTCAAGTGAATGGAGAAAGGTATAATTATGGGTGCACTTAATACCTGTAATGAATTCAACTTTGAAAGCTTTCCATTGTTTATACATCATATACTGGTTATAAATAAAATTTTAAAAGGTATAGCACAAAGAGAACATTAAAACTTCAAAGATTTTATACACACACACATATACTGTATTTGTTATGTTGCAATGACATACTATATTATTCAGTTATGTGAGATCTCAACTGCCAAGCAAAACATATTTGTCCAATCTGAAACTATAGATTTTTCTTTTCTTTTCTGTTCAAATTATTCAGATTTAAGCTAGCATTTATAACTATCAAAGCCTGATGGATGATCAGACAAAGACTTAGAAAAAATATTCACATATTATGAGTTAAAAATATGAGTTTTTGAGAAAAAAATCACCACTCTATAATAAATTGAGGTGCTAAAAAGATTTCATGGAATAAGTAAAGTAATACTACTTAATGTTATTCAGATAAACTGAACATATTTCATGAGCAATGTTTTAACTTTAAAAAAATTGTAAAAATAAACTTCGGAGCAGTGTTGTAGATCCCGAAAGACAAATTTTTTAAAGTTTAAGTGCCAATGATATTTAAGAGTTGGAATGAAAAGCATGGTAGGTGTCTTGCAAGTTATGATAACAATCTCCGTAATAGACCCTGAATTTTCAGCCATCTTAATGGATTTGCCCATTATTGATTACGTTGGTCATTGCCAAGCATATTAAAGTAAATAGACCTTTTATGTATTTATTCACCACTCACTAAAAAGCAGATCTAGCAATTACATATTAAGTGTTTAGAATGTATTGGTCCCAGAAGGTAAAAAGATAAATCATATAATCTTGAGAATCATATCGTCTATTGAAAGAATATGTTTTTAAAACTTAATTGGCTTTCATTTTAGTGATAAACACAAAACTATGATTTCTATTAGAAACACTTTTATGTTGAAATATTGTTTTACCTCCTCAATAGCTGTTTCATTTTCCCCACCTTTTCCAACCAGGATCACCAAGATGGCACTTCATTTATCATACCTTGACCAATTTATATTGTTTTCTTTTTATGGATATATTTATAGTATATATGTCTATTTATGATATATAATATTTTATTTAGAAAATTTATGTATGCTCAATGAAGAGAAGTGGTGAACAGTAAAGTACACAAATAACATTAATATCATCTAGATTTCTACCACAAGTAAATGATCTCTGCTAATATATTTTCATAGCTTCCTCCAGACACAGATTCAGATACAGGTATGGGTCTGGGAATGAGTCTATGTCACTAAGTAAATGGAAGTGTGTGAAGCAGGCAGGAAAGGCTATCCTTGCATGCCTGAGAAAAAATGACCACTGGTTAAAAGGCAGCACTTAAAGAAAGCACAAATGCTGAAGAAGAATATATGGACGTTTGGAGGTCCTGGGCATGGTGATTATAACCATTTCCTAGCATTTTGCTACTCCAAGCATGGTCCACAGACCAGGAATGTTAGCATCCCCTGGGAACTTGTCAGAAATGCAGACTCTCATGTCTCACCCTATACTTACTGAATCAGAATCTGCATTTTAGCAATATTCCTCTGATTTTCATGCACATTAAAATTTGAGAAGCACCACTCTAGATGCCTTGTGAGTCAGCAGATACACCAAGTAGAGAAGGTGAAATCAGGGCCAACTTATCCATTAAGCACAATAGACACGGTGCCTAGACCACAATACTTTAAGGGGCCCATTAAATCGTTTTAATTTCTTGTAAAATAAGAATTAAAAAAATAAACTTTTACCTAGAAGAAAATATTTTAATATATGATCTTAATATGTCCAGCTTTATAAAAGCCAACTATAAAATATAATTTTTCATATGATGTTTTTGATAAGTCTAGTTACCATCTGTCACCATACAAAGATATTATATTATTATTGATTGTATTTCTCACACTGTACATTTCATCCCTGTGACTCATTTATTTTGTAACTGGAAGTTTGTGCCTCTTAATTTCCCTCACCTATTTTACCCATTTTTCCACCCCTCTCCCCTCTGGCTACCACCTGTTGGTTCTCTGTATCTGACTCTGTTTCTGTTTTGTTATGTTTGCTCATTTGTTTTGTTTTTAGGTTCCACATATAAGTGAAATCATAGTGTTTGATTTGACTTACTTCTGACTGTCAAAGTAAGACAGACTTCATTTGACTTACTTCATTTAGCATAATACTCTCTAGGTCTATCCACATTGTTGCAAAATGGAAAGAGTTCATTCTCTTTTAAGGCTGAGTAATATGCCATTGGCTACATGTACCACATCTTCTTTATCCATTCATCTATTGTTAGGCACTTAGGTTGCTTCTATATCTTGGCTATTGTGAATAATGCTGCAGTCAACATAGGGGTGCCTATGTCTTTTCAAATTCATGTTTTTGCTTTCTTTGGAAAAATACGCAAAAGTAGAATGGCTGGATTCATATGACTTTTTATGGAGAAAGGGAGCCGGGAAGGCAAAATTTCCCAGGGCCCAAAAAAGTCATAGTGTAGCCTTGTGATGAATAACGAAACACCCTCAAAATGAAAGAAATCCTTGACAGTTGCCTCAGTAGCACCGCCTATTTTATCTCTGTCATTAATTGTTTGATCTGTTTTTCAGAAAGGATATAACCCCCCCCCCAAAAAAAGATCTTGATAAAAATCAATCATTTGTATACAGTTAGTATATACCTACCAATTTTAATTATTATTCCTTTTAAAGTAAAACCTATTGTACTTTTTAGTATCTTCTGCTTTAAAATTAACATCATTTCACAGATATTTTCCCATGTCAATGAACATTTCTCTAAACAGGATTTAATGGCTGTATGGAAGTCGACCTTATTAGATAAATACTTTTAATGAATTTGTTGAGCATATTCATTTAGTTTCCAATTCTCACTATTATAAATAACACTGTGATAAATAAATATCCTTGCTGTAAATCCATGATTGTTTCCTTCAGAGAAATTCTTAAAGTGAAATTATTGGTTCATTGGGTATACACTTTTTAGACTTATTCTGTTGTTGTTAACTTTCAATTTTGATCATTTCAAACTTACAGAAAAGTTGCAGGACTCATACAGGGAACTCTATGTGCTTTACCTAGATTTACCCATTTTGCCCTTTGTTCCATTGCTTTGTACTCTGAATTCCCTCTCTCTCTCTTTACACACACACACACACACACACACACGCACACATGCACACATACCCATTTGAGAGTAAGTTGATAAAATCCTGCTCCTTTACCATTACATACTTCAGCTTGCTTTTCCTAAGGGCAAGAAGGTTCTGCTACATCACCACAATAAAATTACCAAATTCAGGGAATTAACACTGTTACACTACTATTATCTATTAAACAATCCATATTTAAATGTTATCAACTTCCCCAGCAAAGTTCTTTAGAGTTCCTCAACCCCATCTACTACTTCCCTGCCCCAGAATACAATCCAGGATTCACATTGTGTTCATTGTTATTTAGTCTCCGTTAACCTGGCGGAGTTCCTCACTGTCATTCTTATTCTGGGCATTTTTGTGGTTATTGATATTCATAACCAAATAGCCCTCCAAATAATATTGCTTCTACTGAGAAAAACAGCATATAAGAATGTCCATTTTTTTCATATATTACTAACATAAACATTAATATTCTTGTTCATCTTTCTAATCTGGAAATCACAATATAAATTTTTTTTCTTTAAATATTTATTTCTTAGATTACAAGTGAAGCTGAATATTTTTTCATATATGTATAACCATTTTTCTTCTCTTCATTAATTACTTGTTCATATATTTTGCTTATTCTATAGGGGACTTTGTCTCATTTGTCTCTTTATTGATTTATAAGTATTGTATATTCTTTATATAACAGAAATCCTAATGTTTTGCCAACAAAAAATTTTTCCCAAGTCATTTATAGTGCTTGATAAATAGAAATTTTTTATTTTTATGTAGTGATATGTAATCAGTTTTCTTTTAGTTACTTTTGCCTTTGGAATTGGGTTTGGCAAAATCTTCCCACCCCAATATTATCTGAATATCATTCTAAATTTTTATCTAATTATTTTATAACTTTTTTTACATTTATGTTTAAGCACTATAAAATGTATTTTGGTATCCAACCTATATTTTCACAAAATTTAATCAATTAGTCTATCTCTGTTTTCCCACTGATTTGGAATGCCGACTTTATTTTATATTAAATACTGACCAAAATAAATGTATGTCCAAATTCAATATTTTAGAAGAAACAGGAATCATAGAATTCTAAACTAGAAGAAACCTTAGAAATCATAGGATACCATCCATTAATGCAGATAAAAGAAAACATACATTTATCTGGTGACTCAAAACTGGTAATAATTTTTTTAAAGGAGGTTAAGATTGTTTTTTGTTTGTTTCATTTTAGGTGGGACCTCACAGATAATAATTTAGTAATATCCATGAGCAACTGGAGAATATTTTTACTAATTAAAGCTAAAGGGGTAGAGGCAATTTTATTTGCTTTTCCTTTTTATATTTCAAATAAGCCATATAGAAATTAGTTTGTTTACTCATCTAAGTTCACTTTTACTTTCAAATCCCCAGACTTAAAATTTTGATACAAAGAGGGGAAGTTTCTGTAGCATCCATTAGCAAGATATCTAATATGTTTGGACCACAGCCGACTACCCATGTACCCTTTATATTACACAAGATAGCATGTTCGTTGCCAAACATACGTTTTAGAAATTAAATGATTTTTAGTGTAAATGTATTTAATGAAACTAGCAAATTTAGACTTGTTTAAATGTCAGTAAAATATTAAGTACCATGTGTTTTGTGCCAAGCAGTTAAAATTGTTTTTGGAAGAATATGAAATTAATTGTTTAAAAAAAAAAAGAGAGAATTTAGTGACTTAAAGTACTTCACAATCAATGTTATCAGTTAATGCATCTTTTGGCAATTATTAAACTCTAGGGAACAGCATGACTATCCTTATCAAGTCTGGAAAGACACTAATGGGGAGGAGAATGGACTGTGCTTGCATTTACAAGTGGGCATAAGCCCCGAGAAAAGTGAAGGAAGAAAACATAAAAACACCCTCAGGCTCAATGCCTGGGGCAGATATATTGTGCAGCCACTAAAGTCTCCAATAGCACCATTTCCTTCATTAATCCAGTGTTTTATTCCTTTACTTTCTTTTGTATTTTTGGATGCTTTTCAATTTTAAGGACAGCGAGATTTTTTAAAATCCATATGCATTACTTACTTCTTAGGTTGTTAACTCAAATCCATGATTAGTAAGAAAGTCATATTAAGGTCAAAAATGTGTGGCAGAGTTTGGGTTGCTTGAATTTGTAAGTTATTAATTATAATAACAGAAGAAAACAATTACTAAGCACTTGTTGCCAGGCACTGTTCTAAGCATTTTACAATTACTATTTTATTTAGTCCTTCAAATCATCTTATAAGATATTTGCTAATTTTGTCTCCACTTTACAGATGAGGAGACTGAGGCAGGGTGAAGTTCAATAACTATTTTAGTTTTAACCTGATGGAAAACTTTTTACTTTCCTGGCTCGGGAAATGCAGCTATTGAATGTAATTGCACTTTTTAAAATGTCTCAATGTCATAAATGCCTACATTACTTTTTAAAATATAAATGATAATTGCACTGAAAGTATCAGCAGGTAAAGGAAGATACGGGCAGGACTAAACCCAGATTTTTGTTTGTTTTTGCTTTGTTTCATTATTGCCTTGTTTTTAGCTTTGATTTTCTAGTGGATATCTGAGTGAAGTCTCAGTCTAGAAAATTGATTAAAGGAGAAAAAATATACGTAGATACTTGAAGAATCTGAATAGTCAGTTGCCAGTTAATCTAGATGAGTCACATTTTGAATGAGGGCGGAAAAATTGCCCATCTCCAGGAGGATGGAGGTGAGAAGTAGGAGTCCCAGTGCAGTGCAAGGGATGTGGAGCGGTGAGAATGTTTCCTAGTGAAAGGTTTGCGACAAAGTGGTTCGTGCCAAAGAACACTTTGCTTTACATTCTGTTTCTGCCATTAACTACATTCACACCACCGCCTCCTAAGCAGCAACACGAGATGTGGCTCCTTCAGAATCCAGGGAGGTCTTCTGGAAACCGTAAGGAATTCGGTTAGCCAAATTTGGCTTAGCCAAAAATGTATGATTGTAAGAGTTCAAGATAGTCACTGCCACAAGGTCAAAGAACCTAAGTTATCAGGTTTGCCAGCTGAAATTAGTATTTGATCCAATGTTTTAATTTATTACCATATCACCTAGGTCATGTTGTTAAGTATCCCTGTGAAAACCATGGTGTGGTTATATTATTTCACTAATATAATCACAAAGTTTGTGCTTTTTATTTATTTATTTATTTATTTACGGCTGTGTTGGGTCTTCGCTTCTGTGCGAGGGCTTTCTCTAGTTGCGGCAAGCGGGGGCCACTCTTCATCGCGGTGCGCGGGCCTCTCACTATCGCGGCCTCTCTTGTTGCGGAGCACAGGCTCCAGACGCGCAGGCTCAGTAGTTGTGGCTCACGGGCCCAGTTGCTCCGCGGCATGTGAGATCTTCCCAGACCAGGGCTCGAACCCGTGTGCCCTGCGTTGGCAGGCAGATTCTCAACCACTGCGCTGCCAGGGAAGCCCCGAAGTTTGTGCTTTTAAACAGTGCATATACTGTGATTAAGCTAAGGAAGAATTGTATAGTTTAGGACAAGGGAGGCTTTGTAAAAGGCTAGTAGGAAACAATGGATTATGGTGAGGTTGGGAGGGACCAGAAAAGCCTCCTCCTGCTCATTCTGTCTCCCACTGAAAGTTCCATAGATCCTCTTTTGGTTAAGGCTCAGCATGTGAATGCTAAGAGGTAAATAGTATGTTGGGGAAGGAAAAGAAGAAATGGAAAGAGTTAACATTAGCTGAGCACCTTCGACCAGCTAGGCCTAGGAACTGTGAAGATCTCTACAGAGCCTCACAACAGCCTGGAAAGGAGGTGGAGTTATCTCTGTGTTAGAGGTGAAGAAAAGAAATTTCATAATGAGGTTAAATAACTTGTACGTTCATACTGCTGTCAAGTAGTAGAGACAGGATTCAAACTCAGGTCTTCTTGTATTCTGAGTTTACATACACTTACATTAGCTTTAGAGCCATAGTTTAAATAATTTATCAACTAGCTTAGCTACCTAGCAAAATCCAGTAAAAATGGTCATGGATAAGAGATACATTTTGGTCACTATGAGATAGAAAGCATATGAGAAGAGGGGAGAAAGCAGTGGGATTGGTATGAAGTTTTCAACCTTTCTTAGAAGAAGCTGTTATGGATTTCCCTCCTTAAAGAAAAATATTCTAATCTTCTCTGGAATGCCCATTCAACTTTGGTTCATATTAATATGCATTCCAATTCAACTTTGGTTCGTAATAATATGCAGATACTATGGGTACACTATATATAAGTGAACAAAAAACCCTGTAGAAATAGGACAGATTAGAACACAATTCTACACATTTTCCTGTGTCTCTTTCTTCTTTTTTTTTCTTTACAGAAGTACACTTTCTTTCAAAATTATTTTTGTTGCAGGAACAAAGAACTGAATGAAACTATTGAAATGATTCTAGCCTTGTAATGCTAAGAAAGATGCCCACCAACATGTTCTCTTCTAGAAAGTGAGACAACTGTGTAACATTTTATTAGTTTAATTACCAACTCCATTTAAACAGAACTCCCTGGGGAAGGTAGAATTTGAATCTTTACAGTGCACAATTATCTTCACCCAGTCAGTGCATAAAATAAACTACACTGTTCCCGGTTCTCAGTTCAAAATTTTTTTTAATGTTGTAAGATATAAACACAGCATGTGAGCAAACATTGTTTGCTGCTGGATGGTTCAAAAATGTATTCACACAAACAATTGTTGGGATAATTATTAATGCTAAAAATATTTAAAGTTGCAGTGACTCTGCATTTGAAGTCTAGTATGTGTCATTTGTTTTATTCATGATAAACAGATCATTTAGTTGGAAAAATCCCATCTGCTTAGATATATCTCTTATTATTTATGAGAACCATGTTTAGGAATGCAGGCGGCACATGTGCATAATTAATCCTGAAGAGAATTAGACATTGTTTGATTCACAGCTGAATGCAATTAGCATTAGGAAGTTTACATATGTTGGCAATAACACAGATTAGCAACTAAAGTGCTTGTTAAAAAATTTAACCTGAGGCTGCTGGAGCAGACCTCTCTTAATGATGCTTTAAATGTTGTTGATGAAGTAATAATCAATTTTGTTTTATAACTAGTAAATCAAGAATTTAGGTCTAATTAGCAGTGCTACAGATCACTTCACTTACATATCGCATGTACTTGTGATGTGTGCTATGAACTTTCTCGGAGTCTTGTGTGCAAACAGTTGTTATGGGGAAGACGTGAACCTTTCTGGAAAAAAAGAAATCATTTTCCAGCTAGAGAAGAGTGAGGCATCTACCTTTTGGAAGGACTTCATTGGAGATGTTTAGCAGGAGAGCTCTGTCTTTGTCTCTCTGCAGCTTTTAATTGCGAGAGAGAGAGAGAGAGAGAGAGAGAGAGAGAGGTGAGAGGGAGAGAGAGAGAAACAATGCCCTTTCTTCGCAAGCAGAGCCATTAGGCAGCTTTACAGACTGTGAAACGGAGTCATCTAATGGGAAAGGAGGAGAGAATGAAAATGACAAAAATGAGGCCGAATGTAAAATTGAGCTATAATTGTTTGCACTTCAACTTTGAGAAGTTCACCATTAATTAAAACGTTTCTGCACCACTCACCACCAGACTGGCAAGAAGGAGGCAAGGCTGTCTGTGAGGCAGCCCTGGAACCTTCAGGAAAGCAAGCAAGGCCTTTGAGGAGGGAGGAAACATCTCCAGCACACAAAGGCTGTAGAGTCACCAGAATGCAGGGTGGTCAGACTCACGTGACATTTTTCACACAGCCCTCAGATATGATTTTGGCTCTTCCTGTGCCTCGTTATAAATTAGTATTGTAAGTTTTCAGAATGAATGGGGATATGGACACAATTTATTTAGGAAACATTTACCCTATTTCACAGAGTCTGTCTCACATTTCTTTTTTCACATTTTAACATCTCTGAAATGTGGGTGCCTCTCACAATGATGCCATCCTAGAGTTAACTGACAACTTTCTTACTTAAAATAATGGATTTTTTTTCCATAAAATAATACGAATAGCATCTTAGCTCCAATTAAATGTAGAACTGAATGCCTCTTCTGTGCCAGGTACTGTGCTAAGGATGAGGAATAAATGAGATAGAATATAATACAAAGGGAGTATAATAAAGGTATGTACAATGAACATGCTTGAGATTGAACTTGCAGAATGCTACCTGCATTTACTTAGTGGCTTAACAAGTATATGAACATGAAGTCTTGTAACAGGGTCATGCGTTAACACCCAGTGTCGTTATAGTGACTCTTTTCTGGATGATAAGCAATGTCAGTGGATGGATGCAGAATGTAAGCTCTGTGGGCGCAGGGAGTTTTGTCTGTTTGTTCACTGCAGTGTTCCTATCACTGAGAACAGTGCTTGGCACACGGAGTCATTCAATAATTACTCATTGAATGAAGACCAAACCAGGCCAAGGGTTGGCTTTGCCCTGGGAGCAAAGATAGTTTTTATACTTGTAAACGGTTGAAAACAAAAAATCAAAGGAAGAATAATATTTCATGGCATACTAAAAGTGCAGGAAGTTCAAATTTCCGTGTGTATAAATAAAGTTTTATTGGCACACGTCCACACATTCACATTTTGTCTATGACTGTTTTCTCACTACAAAGGCAGAGCTGAGTTGTTGTAAAAGTGACCTTAGGGCCTACAAAGGCTAAAATATTTACTATTTACAGAATAGTAAGATATTGGCATCTACAGAAGAGGTTTGCTTAGCCCGAGACTAAGCTATTGTTGTCAGAGCGATAAGCTCTCAGGAGATCAGGTCCAGCCCAGGAGTTCTGTGTTCTCACCAATTCCTGCTCGTGGAATCACCTCCTGCTCCTCATCCCCCTGGTTGAGGAAGCTTGAGCATCACCACTGATTACATATGTGATGACAGGGAAGCTGAACCCCATTCCGAGCCCCCTCACATACATCCACTGCAATTGCCCCTTGACCTTCATAAAATTAAATTAATTTTGGCTCTCCTAGTAGAAATGCAGAAGCTGAATTGTACATTTAAAGCTTCATGATAATACCTCCTGGTACATGTTCCAATTTGGTACAACTTGAATCCATTTAGCTTCTATCCAAGAAGGCCCGTTATAGAAAGAAAGTATCAGCTGAATTTCATTATCAAAAGACTGTGTGTTATGTGGTCTTCAGATGTGAACCTGGGGGAGTGTTACGCTTTTAATTAAAGATGATCAGTTCTGAAGGTCCTCTCCTCATTCACATCTGCTGTGTGCTAGATGTTTTCACTTGGCCACTGAGAGTACAATGATTATAAAAGAATCACAAAGCATGGACAGACAGGCAGGGAGCCAACACAGTCTGAGAGTATCTGAGATCAGGGCAATGTTGCAAGTGAATCAGCTGTTCAAACGTGGTTCCCCTGGACCTTGGTCCAGTCACTGACAGTACATAGAAAGTAACCTTTAAAGGGAAGGCATATAGGCATGGGTAGAGAAAGGACATGTGTTCATTGTAATGCTCTAAGTTCTCTTCCCCCTTTCACCTCTCAATGGCACAACCTGCTAGAGACAGGAGCTTATTCTGCATGCAGAGACACAAACTATCCCATGATTACAGGCTTGCAAATCTCTAAGCACCATCACCCAGTACCACACACTTATCACCCATAAATATTTTAGTATAAATAAGTAAGATCAGAACTCTGTAAGAACACAGAGCTGAGAAAAGAAACAGGATTGCAAACCAAATTTTTGAAAAGCTCGATCAAATGTCAAAGTTGAGGGCATGGGGTGCTGTCAACAGGCCAAATCTACAGTCATTTGTTGGGAAGCTGTTGAGTAATCAATATGTACCTAGAAAGAGATGCTAAAACTTGGAGGAAGAACATTTGTTATAGAGACTACTAAGTGCCCAGTACCCATTTCCCCTTCTGCCTTTTAGTTACACACACACACACACAGAGTTTTAGCAGGGAATGTGTCAACCCACTAGATAGTTTCTCACCTTCCTTATAGTTAAGTGTGCCCATGTGTCTAAATTCTGGCCAATGAGAAGTGAACAGAGATAATATTTGCAGTTTCTATACCACACCCCTTAAAGGAGGCTTCTTATTCTCCACTGTGTCTCTTTTCTCCTTCCTGTGTGCAAGAACAAGGATATGGTACTGGTAATCTAGGGTATTAATCTGCAAATCGACAGGCTGGATGCCTTAAACAACAGAAATATATTTTCTCACAGTTCGGGAAGCTGGAAGTCCAAGATCAAGGTGCCATCAGGTTTGGTTTCTGGTGAGGGCTCTCTTTCTCGCTTGTAGATAGCTGCCGTCTCACCGTGTCCTCACATGGCCCTTCCTGTGTGCACACAGAGAGAGAGAGATCTCTGGTGTCTCTTCCTCTTTTTATAAGGACACTAGTCCTATGGGATTAAGGTCCCATTTCATTTAACCTTTACTACCTTCTTATAGGCCCTATCTCCAAATACAGTCACATTAGGTGTTAGAACTTCAACATAGGAGTTTGGGGAGGGGTACAAGTCAGTCCATAAGAGCCAGCTTTGATGAATCCCCCGGGCGATGGTGGAGCACCATGATGGAAGACACCTGGGTCCCGGATGACTTCATAACGTAGAAATAGAAGTGTGGAACCACTTTGGACTGCCCACCCCTCTCAGGACTGTTCTCTCTCAGCCACTGGGTTTCTGGATGTGTTTGTTATAGCAGCTGTATATTAACAGAGTGTGAGAGAAGAGAGCCAAAAGAACCTTTCTCCTACTTTACAACTCGGCTTGGAGAAAAAAAACAGAACAGATCATCCATCGTCTTCTCTGAAACTCTTTTTGAATGTGCTTTGACTCCATTTAATACTAATCTAATTATATTTAAGTAGGCAAATGCTTAGAAATCACAGTCTCATCTTCGTGTAACAACTCTCTATCTAACCTGTTGCAGTAGAATTCGTTTTGGTCCTAATTTGTGATAGATGTGGAACTACCAAAGGTATAAATTCAGATATTTATATTAATTATATTTCTCGCCAAGATCATGTTGCCAACTTGAAATACAGTGCTCGTTTTTTAAAATAGGAACCTCTGTAAGAACACAATAATTTGTGATGAAATTAAAGGACTTCATGAAAACTACTTCTTTAGAATCCTTACAAAAGAAGGGAGTTATTGGGTTTCTTTTTGGAATAATAGAATCTTCTAAAAGTAGGTTACGGTGATGGTTGTATAATTCTGTGGACATACTAAAAACCACTGAACTGTATTCTTTAAATGGGTGAATTACATACATGTAATATATGGGAAAACTAAGTGAAAAACTCTACAACTTTAGAATTATATTTCAGGAATAAAAAATGCATGAGGGGCACTAAGAAAACCAAGTCAGCCTTTGCTCTGGTATACAGTTATCCTGGTGGAGCCAAACAGCTCTGTGTATGTGGAAAAAGGGATACCGAAGGGGCCCTGCGGCATGCATGGGAGCTGGACTGAAAGCCAACGGTTCCCTACAGAGGTCACTAGGTTAAACAGGTAATCTCCAGAAGACAAGAGACATGTAGCGATGGGGGTCTTGGAACCTACACAACCTATGTTCTGCCTTCAGACAGGTCCCTCACACGATGGACACAACACACACACACACTCCCACAAACTCCCCTGCCCCCCACACATCTTGTTTATTTGTTTCCCTAGGTTTTTTTCTTGGAGATGAATATCAATTAAATACTTTTATCAAACCAGTTGAATTAATTGGCCCCTTCTATACTTTATTCTGAATTTGATACTTCTGAATAAATGAAAGTCTTTATGTCTTTGCCGGGGGGGAAATCCTCAGTCCCAAGCAAAGATTTAGTTGTAGGGATTGTTGAGACTCATGTCTTCTTAACCGAAGTATCTAGTTTGCCTTCACCTGTATGTTCATTCTTTTTTATCAGTGTTGGTGTAAGTCACGATTGGAGCATCTTAGAAAGTTTCATAATGTTCACATTTCACTTCTAGCTTAATTCCTTTTCTTATGTCTTCTCTAGATCTAGAGAACAGCAGGTCGTTATTTTTTTATACGGTTCTTGAACTGTGGGTATTGTTAGACCTTTCTCTTGGCTAATAATCCTGTTCCTTTGCTTAAACTTTCCTTTATAGCTTCTATTTCTCAACCATTTAACAACTTTCATTGAGGTCCTCAGTTGACATAAGTAGTCATTTTCACTTTTTTTTTGCCTCTGCATGATTATTTGAAACAGTATTTCTAAGAAAAAAATTAACATACCTTTAAATGGTTTTACACTATGCACATTACAAGGTCTAAAGAAATACACTCCCAAGATTCAAAAAGACTGGTGATTACTTTTGAAAACTTAGACTCAACTATGTAGCTCCAGAAAATGGGATAAAATAAAACATGTGGGTTTTATTTGTCAGAACAAAAAGATTTGCCGTGATAATTACAATTTGGCAAGTCTATTGTGAGGCCCCTGGGGTGGAAAAAAAAACCCTACAGCCAATATGGGGTAATAGAAACAAGAGCAATAACCAGCATGGGATATTATAGGGAGAAAAAGTCACTCAAAAAACTAAAGTCCTCCTTTCTTTAACAAAATTACAAAATTAGTAGGTGAAGGAAAAGTATTTAGTTTAATGCACCTGGTCAGCCATAAAGCTTTCAATAAAGTTTTACCTTGAAATGCAATTCCAATTATCTTATGAAAAAAGAAGAATAACTTTTGAGACAACTAAAACCTTTTACCTAATAAAGTGCCTACCAAAGCTTTTGAAGCCTAATATCAGGCAAGGGAATATGAGAAGTGGGCTTGCTTCACTGTTTAGAGAACAAGGGGATACATGTGGCATACCTGCAGCTACCTCTCCCTACTGACCTTCCCCTCAAAGACCAGAGCTTTAGTCTCTGGGGGAAAAAAAACACCAGAAATGTGAGAGTCCAGGACATCAGGCATTTTGGAGGGTAGAGATAATGCAGGGGGTCACATGGTACATGGTAAACCACCCCAGCTCCCTCCCCTGGGACCCCCAGAGTGTCATGCCTGCAGCCAATCTTACACCCACACACCCACCCGCAGGAGATACAGAGGAGTCTTCTCTGGAGAAAATAAAGAACTCCAGTAAAAAGACCCATAGACTCTGACATTTAAAGATCTTCTCACATAAATATCCATGTTGAAAATCTTTCCCATACACTAAGAGATGCCATCCAGTTTTTCTTTTTCAATTTGTAAATGTACTTCTTTAGTTTGAATGAACAGCCAAGGAACACCAAATACTTGAGGAGTCTCCAGTACAAAATATAGAGTGACACAAATAAGGAGAGTAAACTGGGAGAAAATGGAGACAATAAAAAGCACCAAAGAAAACTTTAAAAAATTTATATAAACTATTATTATTATTATCCTGATTGATGAGAGAAGATATCACACCTAGAAGAAACAGGGTGTTATTAAGAAAAGGAATAATCAAAGAACAAGGACTATTAGAATTTAAAATATGATTACTGGAAAATATTTTCAGAAGGTATGGAAGATAGTGTCAAGGAAATGCCCAGAGTGGAAAAATCCTATAGGAGAGGAAAAAATAGAGAATAAATTTAAGAGATACAAAATACAGAAATAAAGTGTTGGTGAAAGTCCAGATTGAAACATCTTACAAAGTTTCATAATTTCCTAAAGAAAATAGAGGTGACAAAATCAATTGAGAAGCATTCCACAGAACTGAAGATCATATGTCTCCAAATGGAAAGGGCCAACTAGGGACCAAGCAGAGTAGAGAAAGATCTTCACGAAAGCAGATTGTTAGGAACTTTCAGAAAAACAGGAATAAGAAAAGATCCTAAGAACTTCTTAGAGAATAGAAGCAAGTCATGGAGAAATGCTTAAGAGCAAGACATTGTATTGGAATTCTTAGGAGCGACCCTGATCTCCAGAAGATTGTGGCTCGATGCCTACAAAATTTCATTATGAAGTGGTTTCAAAGTTATCAATCATATGTGAAGGTAGACATCCTCAGATAGTCAATATCTAAAATAAATAAATGTGTTTCCTATGCACTCTTTCTTAGGAAAGTGCTAGAAGATATGCTTATAAATACAGGAGAAAAAAAACAAGAAGATCCAGGAATCAAGGGTTCAAGTACAGGAAACCAGCAGAGGTAGAGACCAATATGTCAGCTATGTACCACCTAGAAAGAATGTAGGTTAGAGTGAGAGGCGGAGGGCTGGTGGGGGGGTGGAGGTGGGGTAGGACTGCTTAGTGTTTTAGTGTGTTTCAACACTTAGAAAAAATATTAATAGGGCTTTGACATATTTTGGGAGTACTTATTTTAATAAATTTATTTTAAAAACTACTTCATACCAAATATAAATGAAAAATAGTTATAGAAAAAGAAGCAAGGAAATAATGATGCAATAATTCCTGGCCATAATGATGCCAGGAAAAACAAGAAGCTTTATTAGAAGAGAAGTGTAATCAAAAGTCATTTTTTGGCCCCAAAGTGAAAAATATTTGTGTAACAATAGTTGTGTTAACACTGATTGTTACCTTAACCAGAAAATTATAATTTAACTATATCGAGAGATTGGGAGAGATCGTAAGAGAGAAGTAAATTCTATACTTCCAAAACTAAAAGTCAGTATACTATTTCTACAATTATTAAAATAAGAAATGGATATATATTATATATGGAGATAGATATGAACTTGGGAATTCTGGTACGTATATTCTGGTACATATATATCTAATATATATGTAGGATATATATAATATATGTGAGTTTCAGAAGCACCTTAAAGGTATTGAAAGTGCTTGTCTTTACAGAGCAGAATAATTAGGTGTTATAGTAAGGACTGTTGGATTGTGTGTTGTAAGCCTTTGAGCACTACATGCATGTATTATTTTCAGAAAGTTGAACACAATTAAAATCATAAATATAGTACTTATAGGAATAAGTAGGTTTAGAGGATTACACAGAGTTCTTTCCAATTCAGTCAAACTAACTGGTTAGGTTAAGTAGTTACCTTTATCTTTTGACTGGTCAGTGTGTTATTTTTTAATTAAAAAATTTTTTTTGAAGTTTCTGGGAACTGGACATTAAGTAGAAGCTCCTGGATAAATTCAGACTTACTTGCAGTTACAATAGGTACATAGATTAGGTGACAATTTGTAAAGTGCTCTTTATAAATATGATGTCATCTTATTAGTTTATATGCACAGAATTTTATATGTTTAACTTGGTTTCCTCAAGTGATTTTGTTTGGCATATATAGAAATACATATCTCAGTTAAAAAATTAAAACCATATAAAATCCCTGAAGGTATTAGAGGGGTATATTGTTCATCTAAAACTTTATGTCTGTATATTTTATGGCTTCACATCTCTACCCAAGACTTTCGTCTTCAAATTTTCTTCCGCCTCTTTGATTCCTGTTCCTTTTTGCCCACATGGTGACTCTAAATTTCTCCCAGGCTCTTTAGGACCTCATGTAGCTACTGAGGGCAATTATGGCTAAAAGATACTAAGCTGAAAGGAGCTTCAAGAAATGCTGCAAAGCACCAGTCACTGCAAACTCTGAAAGGCACTGTTGGCTCTCGACCTCATGAAGATAAACTTCCCAGAAATAGTCTGAGTTGAATATGGACCAAGGCTGGTAGGCATTCAGTATGGACTTGATGTCTGCAGGAGTTGAAGCAAAAAAAAAAAAAAAAATGAGTAAACAGTCACTCAACTTGGTCAAAAATGAGAATTTTCACCAAGAATTGTATGATACAGTACAAAATCTAAGTACACACAAGCAGCTGGTCTATTCACAAAAACCAACAGAGAAAAACATCAAACTGGTTATTTGGCAAGTGGAATAAAATAATAACCAAAAAGAAAAAAAGTTTCGCTCAGTTCTTTTACTTCACAGTTTTGTTGCGTTCTCAGTTCAAACATTGTAAAAATAAACTGCTTTGCCTCAGCTTTCGGAAATACCTGTTTCTGTGGTTTTTTTTTGATGACTTAAAAGGGAGCATACCATTCTGAATTTCACAGTGACCGATGTGTTTGTACCACGAAGAGAATCTTTTATTTCAGGAAGCAGCCAAAAGCAATTAAGGAAGACTGTATTCATCCCAGTAGAATACACCCTGTTAAACTAATTGGAACATTATACACTACAATCTTGGCAAAATGTACCAACTATGAAGAGGTGTCACCGTCTTAATAATTCTATGATGGCCGTAGGAGGACAAACAGGTGTTGTTGACAAGTGTTTGATCTTCATAAGTCTGCCACTGTGACAAACTACAAACTATATTTTATCCTCTACTTCTGTGATCCTTCACCCAGATAAGAACCAACACCTGGCATCTTTTCAAATTTTCTTTTTTTTTTTTTCCTTTTACATCAGTGGCAAAAGTTAAAAAGGTAACATGAAAAGAAAGATGAAACAGGAATACCGTTCAAATTGAAGGACTGTAGTTTCAAGTTTCAATCCTGTATCAAAACATCTCCGCCTTATCTTCTTTTGCAGTCATCACAAATGATGAGTATAAAGAGATACGCAAACATCAGTACAATGCTGTGTGTGTACTGCAATCCAAAAATCACAGCTACAAAATTATACCTGACATATCAAAAACCGACAGTCACATCCTCAAGATTTCCTCCTCTCATTCCCATGGACCTTCCTGATTAATAAATCTGACACATAAAAAGCATCCATATGACTAAAGTGCCAGTTACTGGAAAGACCGTTTTGATCTATTTCTCAACTTTTAGAAGAAATATTCTCTTTTTCATGAATACAGGATCCGTTCACTCACTGCCAGCTTTCAAATGACCACCTCTTGAAGTTTAATTTTAAGTTTTAAATAAATATTGTATGCATGCAGAATAATTACGATGCTCTAGAGAGATACTGTATAATGACATTGATTCTTTTTTATCTGGAAATGCCAAGCCCTTAAGGCAGCAAAGTCTGCATTTGCCACAGATGTGGGAAGGTTCACTCCATGTGTTAAATTTCAGAAGGAGTATGCATGGCACTTTCATTAAAACGCTAACGGTATTTCCTGAGTAAACTCCAATTTTCATGAGTTTAAAACTTTTTTCCATAAGACTCATCTGGTCTAAGCTACAGAAAGGAACTCACTGGCCTTCAAATGAATGTTTTATATACATACATATATATATATTTAAATGCACAAAACATTTCTTCATTCTGAAAATGAACGAGTCTAATAAAATTTAGTTTGTGGATGTACGAAAATCCTCTTCTCAGTCATCCATCATGTTGCATAGTATTTTACAAATACACCTGCATGTTGCTCTTTAAAGACTAAAATGTTTGTTAGGCTTGCATCTATATTTGGTATCACAGTTCCCTACCAAACTCCATAGATATTATCATACATCTTTTTCACATATTTAGAAACATGATGAAAATAAGGCAAGGATCAGAGATAGATATCAGCATTATATCTTGCCTTCCATGTTCTCTGTGGGGATTCCTTGAAAAATTATATTTTATTTAAATATAACCACACTCATAACATAGCAGCCAAACGCATACGTTAAGAAGGCATCATTCTACGTTAAGAACATACACAGATTCAAGAACCTGTTTAAATATGTTGGCTCATCAGAATATTTTGGTAAAATCAGACAAAAGAACTTAAAAATATTGTCAATTTTTTAACAGTCAAATGTTATTTGACATAAATGTTCTCAGAAGTTCTTTTTGATCAATAGCTTATAGGGGCTGATACCTTCCAAGGCATCAGCAAGTCTCAATGCTCTTCTTGCAACATGTTTCTAAATCTGACTGTTGCCCATCAACTCCGGGCTACCATCCTGGCCCGGCCTTAACTGTCTGTCACCTGGACCACTGTTGTAGTTTCTAATGGTCTTGCTGCTCCCAAACTGGCTCCTGGTAACACTACAGTCATAGTTCTGCATGGCAGCCAGAGTTAATTCTTTCAAAACAGAAATCAGGCAGTTTCACTCTCTACTCACAACCCTCCAGTGGATCCAGATGATCCTTAGACTAGAATAAAACCCATCCTGCTCTCTGCCCCCACTAAACCTCTCCACTGCCCCCTGCCCCCGGCATATTCTCCAACTTCGTACCCCATCATTTCTCCTTCCTTCCCTCTGCTCTGGTCAAGGCTACATCTACTTCCTTCAATGAGGAAAGCTCCTTGCCTCAAGGTCTTTGAACTTGCTGATCCTTGAATATTTTCTCCCATATTTTTCATGACTCCCTCCTTCCTTCCCTTCAACAAAGAATTCTTCCCTGAACACCCTTTTCAAAATACCACTCTTCACACTCTGTTTCTTTCTTCTGCTTTCTTTTTCTTCATTGTGTTTGTTACTATCTGAATTGAAGTTATTTGTACATGTGTTTATGGTGAATCTTGATCACTGTAAGCTCCGTGAGGCCTGGGACTTTCTCTGTCCTATTTGTTGCTATTTTTCCAGGACCTAAAATAGTACCTAAGCAGTGAAAATAAAGGAATGGATATGTGAATGAATGTAGAGGAGGTAAATGGCTGATCTTTGATTTCATATATTTTTATTTTCAGACATGTTAGGTTGGTTTATATGTGAACACTTAGCTAGAGGCTCATTTGTCCATGCCCATGAGCGCTGGCATATATCATCTCAAACATGTTTTTTTTTTTTTTTTGGCTGCTCTGGGTCGTGTTCGGCACGCAGGATCTTCATTGCGGCATGCGGATCTGTAGTGGTGGCATGCAGGTTCTTTAGTTACGGCATGTAGGTTCTTTAGTTGCAGCATGCAGGCTCTTTTAGTTGTGGCACGTGGGCTGTTAGTTGCAGCATGCAGGTTCTAGTTCCCTGACCAGCGGATCGAACCCAGGCCCCCTGCATTGGGAGCATGAAGTCTTAACCACTGCACAACCAGGGAAGTCGCATATCATCTCAAACTTTTGATTGCCACATTTGAAGTTCTCTGCTATACCTATGAAACTTGCCACAGGTGCTTCTTTCAACTTTCTCTATAGTGGCATAATTTACTCATTTGAAATACTACAGTCTAACAGATATATATATTTATACGAATCAAACATTTCAAAGCATGGACATAATGTAAGTAATGCAAAAATTCTGATTCTGCCCTTTTCTTCTGAGCCCCACAATTATATATGCAACTGATGTATGAGCTTTAAGGATTTTCTGTCTTTGAAGAATGTTTCTAAATATATTTCTCACAATTTCTCTAATCTACCTCCTGCCCTATAGAACTGACTACTCTCTTCTTTTCTACATAACTATTATAATAATAGTTCCCATTACGGTGAGTTACAATTACAAAATCTATGTACCTCTCTGAACTGTCTCTGAGCAACTTGTAACTAGTAATATTTTACTATTATAATGTCCAGTACCTAACAAATATTGAATAAATATTTGCTGAGTTAATGAATAAATGAATGTATATTTTCTTACCATGTACTTTAGTGAGTTGGAATTTTTGGCAACTGATTAAAAAAAATACACTTTTAAAAGAGTTATTCATAAATCAAATGTATATAAAATCAGAATTGTTTTATTTCCTTTAAAGATAAACCCATTATTATCACTCATATTCAAGCTTTCTACATGTAATTTTTTTCGTTTGAACATCCCTTTCTTTCTAATTTATTCTGTATCCATTTAGTTAATGCTGATTATAATTAATTGTTTTGATCTTCATGTAGATGTCACACGGACTTTTATAGACATTCCATTATAATTAAACATACATTAATGGACATTTAAAGCATGCAACCATTTTTTAATAAAGCTTATATCTGTGGTCCACTGCTGGTGAAATGACCCAATAATATATCAGAACAGTAGTTTGTAATTTTGATAGAGAACACACTTGGCTTTCTAGTTTTTAAATCAAGGCCCTTTTCCAGTTGGTTGAATACCAAATGCATTGCACAGATTCTCTTTACATATGAGTATTATCTATTGTCATGGGCAGATTTAAGTGTAGTGCTAAGGGCAGCCTAACTAGATTAAATCTGTAGTTATTGCCCAGGCATACATTAAAAAATTATGTTAAACTGCTGTTGGAAAATTTAAATAATTAAAAATAAGTTTTAATCCACTGGCAGGTAAATTTTATTTCTAACTTGACCTTTTTTCTCTGTCTTTTTAAAAATAATTTTATCTCCTTGCTATCATTAAAAAGACTTACTTGGTATTTGTTCAAAAATTCTTCATACGTTCTATCTCAAGATTTTCCATCGATGTCTTAGACTGGCCTAAGGTCCTATAGAGGTGTTCAGCATTTCACATTTTAACCACAGAGGCTTCACTCTTGTCTGTTTTATATATTGGAGGTCTGCCTAAAGTTTCTTCTAGTCTTGCAACTAGAGTTTTCAAACTTTTACTCTACTATTTGATAATGTTTTTAGTCATCATTTCATAAAGTTTTGGAAGGAATATATTGGCTCGTGACTATGCATTTCATATAATAAAGTCATATTTCATTTGGTAAAGATTTTTTATCTGTCATTATAGACTGTTTAGTAAATATCATCATAAGTTTTATAGAATCCATAGAAACTCAGTGCCTGCTAGAGTCTAAATGCACTCCCTTCCTTCCTTTGGAAAAAGCTACTTCACTAACCAGTTTTCTTTAATTGCCAGATAGATGAGTTCCAATGTAAGGAGTGTTCTTAGAGAATAAGAAGAGATCACAGATATTGATTACATCCAACTTCCAGTTTCAGAAAAAAAAACAAAAAACCTACATTAAACTGTCAGTAGACACTGTTTCTAGAAAACTAGACTTCATTTGCATTATAGGAAAAAGACATTTGTTTTAATTTCTTTTATGGAATCCTCACAGGGATTGGTTCACATTGATTGATGTGATCTTGCTGTGAAAGGAATATGGGCGCCTTTTGACAAAATCATCCTGGAAATGATGCGAGCTTGACATGTCTTACCTTCTCTTCTCTGGAATCCTTCAATACGCTAGTAACCAATTTGACACTGAGTCTAAAAATTAGGAAGACTTTTTATATATAAATTATATATATATAACATATATACATAAATATGAATTATATAAAGTTTGTCTATCTACCTATTTATCATCTATACATACTGATGATGTAAATGAAAGATATGCTTATTCCACTTTTCAGGGGATCTGTTTACCTACACCTAGGGGAGCGGTGCATGGTAGAAAGAGTAGGGATTCTGAAGGTAGACCTACGTCTGGTTGCATACGTACATCTTCCTCCTGTTGTGTGACTTTCGAGAGTTCATCTAATTTGCCTGAGTGTTAGTTTCCTCATCCATGACGAGTGGACAGTAAAGTATTCTTATGATCCTTAAATTGATTAATGTATTTTCTGACTCTCTCATGGTCCAGGTATGGGTTGGGGGCTGATGAAGTTGGTGAAGTCACTGTGGAGGTGGTTAGTAGTTGTGGGGCTGAATTATAGTGCAGAGGGGTTATCTCACTGGAGCACGGCTCGAGATGTTTGCATTTCTTGATCCAATTATTAAGCACATGGTTAAGCCAGAAGGAGAAAGTCATCGTTTCAGGATGAAATTAGTATTATAATGTCCCCAAATATTTCTTTCTGAATATAGGATGCCGAACTGTGTATTTATTTATTTAAGATATAAGCCCCCAAAATGGCTACAAGTAAAAATTTACTAGCTTTTCCTAAAATAAAAGGCCAACTTAAAAAAAACAAAAAACTCGGCATGTTTGACTCGATATAGAGTATAATTTTCCATAAACTTGGAGAACAACCTTCACAAATTTATTTAATTTATCTATCCAGTTTTGTTGAAACTGGAACGTTGACAGGGTCTTACTCCCAGGTGCCTAGAGGGACTTTTCTAAAACTGTGAAGACAGCATATCTATAACAGGAAGTGTGAAATCTCCAGTATTTTTTTTTTAAGATTTTGAGCGCAGTCTCTAGTTGAGCTGCAGAGCTTAGTTTCTAAAACAAAATTGCCCGTGCAAATGCTTATTGATAAGCAAGGGCATGTGAGGATAAAGATAGAAAGCCATCAGCTAGAGGGTGTGCTCAGTTTTTGACCAATCTTTCTAATTTCAATGATTCTCTCTTCTCAGGTGTCCAGGGCCTACATCAAAGCCCTCCTCACAAATATTTTCTCAACTAGCTCTATTCAGTGTGCTGTTTTTTTATTTATTTTATTTATTTTTATTTATGGCTGTGTTGGGTCTTCGTTTCTGTGCGAGGGCTTTCTCTAGTTGTGGCAAGCGGGGGCCACTCTTCATCGCGGTGCGCAGGCCTCTCACTATCGCGGCCCCTCTTGTTGCGGAGCACAGGCTCCAGACGCACAGGCTCAGTAGTTGTGGCTCACGGGCTTAGTTGCTCCGTGGCATGTGGGATCTTCCCAGAGCAGGGATCAAACCCGTGTCCCCTGCATTGGCAGGCAGATTCTTAACCACTGCGCCACCAGGGAA